>NW_006440619.1:1632460-1676189 GCF_000325575.1 Pteropus alecto | reverse complement strand
TAACTAAAATGTTAACAGTATCTGTAGGTCTTTCTGTATTTTAGGACCCAGTTGAGGGTAACCAGGATTAACTGAATTTGGTTAGAACAGAGTACATGGATCAGGTCATGGAATTAGATCTTCCCACTGAGCAAATTCAGCTATAGACACCAGAGGAACTGCAGTTTGTGAGTCAGAACATAACATTTAGCCATGCAGTCAGTCAGTCATCCAGTAGTACTAAACATCTACTCTGTGCCAGGTTCTATATTAGTCACTGAGGATATAAAGATGAATGTTTTACCTCAAGGAGCTCATATATATGCAAATGAATGAATTGCAATGTAGTGATTAAATGCAAGAATATAAGCAATTATAACTATTGAGGTCACACAGGAAATAGTAATTAACGGTGTTCTGGGAGTACAGAGAATCAAGGAAAGTGATAAACCTGGATAATGGGGATAAATCAAGCTGTTTTAAAGGGTGAATGGCAGTATCCTAAGGTTATATGCATACTTAACTTGTTATAGTATACTTTCAAGTGATATTATACCACTTTACATATAGTATAAGAATTTTACAATTATGTATTTTCATTTCTCCTCTTCTAGCATTTATGTTATTGTTGCCATATTTTTCACTTTTATATATGCTCTAAATCTCACAATGGAGTCTTGTTATTTTTGTTTAAACAATTTTTTAAAGAGATTGAAATAACAGGAAAAGTCTTCTATACTTATCCATATAGTTACTAATTCCAATGTTCTTCTTCTTGCTCTTTGTTTAAATCAATATTTTCATCTGGTATCATTTTCCTTCTGCCTGAAGGATGCCCTTTAATATTTCTTGTAATGCGGGTCTGCTGGTGATGATTTTTCCCCCAATTTTTGTATGTCTGAAAAAGACTTGACTTTGTTTTTGAAATATATATTGCCAGGTACGGAACTCTAGGTGGATAGTTTTCTCTTTTTTTCTTTCAGTACTTTAAATATGTCCACCCTCTTTTCTATAGCATTGTTTCTGACAAGAAATCTGATGTCATTATTTTCATTCTTCTCTATGTAAGAGATCTAGCTGCTTTTAAGATTTTCTCTTTATCATTGGTTTGGAACAATTTGATTATGACATGTCTTACTGTAGTTTTCTTCATATTTCTTGTGCTTGGGGCTCATTGAGCTTTCTGGATAAGCGAGTTTATATTTTTCATTAATATTGGAAAGTTTCAGTCATTATTTCTTCAAATTATTTTTTATGCCTTTTCAAAGATTCCAAGTGCTCACATATGAAGCTACTCATAGTTGTCACACAGTTCACTAATGCTTTCTTTTTTAGTATTCTTTTTTCTCTGTATGTTTCATTTTGTATAGTTTCTATTGCTATGCGTTCAAGTTTACTTTTTTTTTTCTTCTGTAATAGCTAGTCTGCCTTTAATTCCATCCAATGACTTTTTCTTCTAAGAAATTGTAATTTTCGTCTTTAGAAGTTCAATTTGGGTCTTCTTCATATGTTTACTTAACTTATTAAACATATAGAATACAGTTATGATAAATGTTTTAATGTACTTGTCTGCTAATTCTAATGTCTGTCAATTTTAGGTCAGTTTTTATTCACTTAATTTTTTTCTTGTTCTTAAAAGTCATATATTTGTTTCTTTACATACCTGGTAATCTTTGATTGGATGTCAGACATGAAATTTTTCTTGTTGGGTGCTGGATATACTTGTATTTCTATCTATCTTTGTGAGCTTTGTTCTTGGATGCACTTAAGTTACTTGAAAATAGTTTGATCCTTTTAGGTCTTATTTTTATGGTTTAGGTGAGTCCAAAGCAGAGCTAGTTTTTCCTACCACTGAGGCCAGACCTTCCTGGATACCCTACCCAATGTTTTGTGAATTATGAGTTTTTCTAGTCTGGCTGGTGAAAATTGGCGCTGTTTCTGGACCTCTCTGTCAGGCACTGTTCCCTCTGATCTGATCTTTTCATGTTATTCTTCCTGATCTCATGTAGATTTTTCACACATGTGCAATGATAGGTACTCTACCGAATAACTAAAGGGAGACCTCTGCAAGCCTCTGGGGTTCTGTTTCTGTCCTATTAACTCTAACTGCATTGCTCTCCTAAGACTCTGAGTTCTATATCTTCAACAGAGAGAGGCATTTGCCTCAATACCTCTTCATTATGCCATGGCCTGGAAAATCTCTTAAAGCTGAGTCACTCATAAGGGTCACCTCATTTGTTTTTCATATCTGCAAACTAGTGTCCTTCATTGCCTAATGGCCAGTGTCTTAAAAAACATTGTTTCATATATTTAACTTTTAAAATTATCTACATGTATAATATTATTCATCATTTTACAATGGACATTTTTAAATATACTAAAAAATTGAAAGCATTGTACAGTGTGCAACTGTATACCTACCTTCTAGATTCTCAATTATCAGTTTACAATATTTGCTTTATCCTACAACTATCTAGTCCTCTCTTTATCCATCCATCATACCATCTTAATTTTTGATGCATTTCAAAATAAATTGAAAATATCAATATAATTCACCCTAAACACGTTAGCATCACATCATTAATTAGAGCTTAATATTTTGAATTTTGATGAATTAATAACCTGTAATGCTAACCTCCATAAAGCCATAAAACATACTTATTACTAGAAACATCTTCTTCCTGACTTTCTCAATTGATTCCTACCCACATCCCTCCAAAGAAAACTATTGTTTAGATTTTTTCACCCTAGATGAGTTTTGCTTTTTGTAGAATAGCACTGTCAAATAGAAATATAATGTGAGTCAAAAATAGAGCTGCATGTGTAATTGAAAATTTACTATTAGGCATGTTACAAAAAGTAAAAATAACAAATGACTAACTTAAATAATGTATTTTATTTAATCCAATGTATCCAAAATATTACCATTTTCAACATGTAACCAGTATAAATTTATGCATAAGATATTTACATTCTTTTTTTCATATTATGTGTTTGAAATCCAGTTTACTGGATTTACACTTATAGATATACTATAAGTGTAAATGCAATTTACACTTATAGTATATTTCAGTTTTAACTAACCATATATCAAGTGCTCAGTAGCTATGTGTAGCTAGTAACTACCACATTAAACTGCACAGTTCTAGAAATTAATATAAATGTGATCATAAAATAGGTACCCTTTGTCTAAGGCTTTTTACTCAGTAGGATGTTTTAAGAATTTTAAGATTTGTTCATATATCATTTTAATTAAAACAAAAATTAAAAACTAAAACGAAATGGAAATACAATGCTCAAAAAGAGTAATACAGATAATGAAAGGTAATATATTACACTTAAGGAATTCTACTGTTCAGACCTTATATTATGAAAGCAGACTAGATATGCTAATGAACTTTACCCTTCACATCAAGTATCATAAAAGGGTTAGTCACTAAAAGAATAGAATACCTAATTTCCAAATTGGTAGAGGGAATAAAAGGAAATTAAAACATTAAGCAACTGAATGAAATATAGGAAAAGTGAAAAAAAGTAAACAAAACTCAAGAAAAATAACAAAATAAGATGATGGTAATAAGTCCAAATATATTGGTAATCTTAATAAATATAAATGGACTGAATGCACCAATTTAAACATACAGATTTAAAATACAATAAGAAAGCTAAATCCAATTAATATTGTACTTGTAAGATGTATACCTAAAATAAGAACACATGTACTTTAAGTAAAAGGATGGAAAAATGTATACCTGGCAAACATTAACCAAAAGAAAGCTAGTGTTGCTATATTAATATTAGACAAAACATATCATCCAGGAAAATGGATAAAACAATTGTAGTATATTTATATGATAAAATGCAACAGTGAAAATTAATGATAAATATCACAGACCTAATAAATATCATCATTATAAGTTGCAAAGGATATGTACATTATGATTTATTTATATTAAGTTTAAAAGCATGCATTGTAAAACAATATTACATATCATATGGATATCATATATAGTGAAACAAATTAAATCATACATTGTATTGATGAATATCAAGATGGGAATAGTGTCGAATGAATGCTGGCTCCTCAAATATCATCAACACAATTCGTTGAGTTTGTTTGCTTACCGTAGTAAGGGAAAATGCTACCTCTCCAAGGTCTGGTAATATCTCAGAGGGATTTATTGAGAATTGGAAGTTTAGTTAAAAGTGGGTCTTATAATGTGGGGACTTGATTAGGATTGGGTGATGATCATGATATAACAGTCCAGGGGTGGTGGAAACAGTAACGGGAGAATTTTTCCGTTGAAAAATTGATGAATCTTTAGGGAAATTCCTAAACAATCAAGCCATTTGCTTGGACAAGAATTTCCTGGAAGAATAGTTATATTAATGTAGAGAGTAAGTTATATGTGGCGGAGGGTAGGTAATTTCAGTACTCGGTGTCCAAACTGAAAGCAGAGGTAGATGGTTTTGGTTCTCAGTAATTAACTCTGGGGTAGAACAGGCTCAAGAAGAAGTATATGGGGGCTTCAAATCTGCCTATAATGTTCTATTGCTTTTTAAAAATCTGAAGCCAATATATGGCAAAACGTTAAGATTTTGCCAAGGCTTGATGATAGTTTACAGGTAAAATGGTTAATCTTTTCTAATATTTCTTTGCATTTTCTTGTAGGCTTAAAAAATTCAATATTTTTTAAAAAATAGTGCTGTTGCTTCATAAACAATGATCAATTCTTTGTCTCTCATTTTTTTTTAAAGATGCCACATATCTCTTTTTTTCTGATTCAATACACAGATAGTACAGTTGCATTACAATTGAGGTAGTGATGTTTCAACACATTCCATTAACAGTTTCCAGACTATCTAGCTCTTATTTTGTCAACTTCATAGGACTAGGTTACTTCCTATGTTTTGTCAACAAAAATTTTATAAACTATCTCTCAGCTTGTATCAGTTTCAATTTTTGTTGATTATTTTTCTATTGAGAGGGCCATCTTTTACTCATCTTTTTCAAGGATTAAAGAGTTTCCCTGTTGTTCTGTGTATGGATATGTATATATATAGATGCACACACGCAGACACACAGATCATATATTGTATATACATATTTATACACACAGTAGCATATGGGTTCTGAAGTCAGTTGGCTATGGGTTAGAATCCAGTTTGTGTCACTTACTAGTTGTGTGACCTGGAGGAAATTATTTAACCCTTTAAGGCCTCAATATTCTTATAGGTAAAATGAAGATAATAATAATACCCGCTTTGTAGAATTTTGTCAAGTTTAAATAAGAATTCATGAAGAACATGAAACATAGATTTACACATCATACGTTTTGAAAATATGTGATTATTATTATCATTATCTCTGATAGATATGGTCATCAGAATCTGCTTGAACTGTTTCAACAATATTTTACTCTACAAGAAACTCTGATCTATTTGGGGGAAACTCTGTTACTGGAAACACAATGAACTAACATTCTTTGCCTATAAACCTTGCTTCCTTTAATTTCTATTTGTTGATCCTAGTTCTGTCCTTTCAAACTACATAAATTAAATCTCTACCACATTTATGTGGAAATTCTTCAAAGGTTTGAGATCACTGTCTCTTACTCTTCAGAACATTCTTTACCCACAAGTCAGAACTCTAGAGTATAAATAATGTTAGAATTAGCTAGCAGATTTCTGTATCATCTACAAATATATTAGACTGGTGAACAAGTATTAGATATTCTGATAGTTTGAAATGTTAAATTTTGAAAGATTTGATCTAGAAGTGTAATTGGCCTGTATCCAGGTACCTAACAAGTTTTAGTATCTAAGGTTTGGGAAAAAGGAAAGTCTTATATTTCCTTTTTTTTCTTTTTACCTTTTAAGTTCCTGCTTTTACCAAATTCACCATTTTGCTCCATGTTTTGCCTTCTGTGTGTAGTCTATTCTCTGCACCATGCCACTATGCAAGACTTCATTACAGTCCCTTCACTTACCAAAGTACTGCTTCATTGGTTTCTGGCTTCCAATAATTGGCTCTATTTCCCTGTTATTTATGGTCCTGCCCCTAACCTTTGTACTTAATGTTTGTATTTGGTCTCCCCAAAGGTCTTTGGCTCTAACTCACTCTTCTGCTTCTCTTGATCTCAAGTATCTCTGGGAAATCTGCCTTAGTTTGAGGATGCTTAAAACTAATCTTTCCCAACCTGCTTGCCAAGTGACTAACCACCCCAAAACAGGGGAGGGACATATTTTATGTTCTGTTATTGTCAATCTTTCTTCAGGCTACTCTACAACCCCTCCCTGGGCAATCTCATCTATTAACACTTCTGAAATTTTTGTCTCCAGCCCTAACTGCTCTTGTGAGCTCCAGACCCAATATTCAACTGCCTGTTCAACACTGCACTTGGATGTCTCAAAGGCACATCAAACTAAATATGTCCAAAACTAAATTCATTTCTCCTCTTCTCTGATATTCTGCCAGACCTTTGTTCAAACCAGAAACCAGTAAGTCGCTTCTAGATTCTTCCATCTTGCTTATCCATATTATCCAATTTATCAGCTAGTATTGCTGATTTTATCTCCTAAATCTATCTCAGAGCTATTTCTCTTTATAACTACCAAATTGATGGTGGTAGTCCAAGGTATTATCACATTTCTCCTGAACCACTGCCATAGCCTCTCAACTGGTCTCCCTGCATCCACTTGCCCTTCTTCAATCTATCCTCCACACTGCTGCCAGAGTTCTTTTCTTCTCTATGCTTAAAATAAAGTTAAAAATCCATAACATTGTCCACGAGGCCCTGTATGTACTTGTCTCTATCAACCTTTCCAGCCTTCTGGAGAATTCTTACTCCCTGTGCTTCTTAAAGTGCGCCAAGTGTATTTGACCTCAGAATCCTTGCACATGCTGTTCTCTGTATGGAATGTGTGCCCTATTATCTCCTTTTGCTCATTCATTAGATTTTAGATTAGATATTATCTCCTTAGTAAAGTTTTCCCTTCTACACTCTAGGCCAGGCTAGGCAGCATCTACTTCTCTTTATATGTACCTAAGCGCTTTATACTTCTCCTTTATAAAGGAATATTCTTGTAATTATCTTGTAATTATCTGATATCCACCTCAGTAGGCTATAACCTTCACCAGGGTATAGAGTGTGTCTTGTTTTTCACACAGTAGGTGCTGAATAAATGTTGAATGAGTGAATGAATGAATTTAGGTATTTATCATCTTTGCCAGATTGTAAACTTTCTGATTGCAAACTTTAGGTCCCCACACAGCCTATAACAATTTATTCTTTTTTTTTTTTTTAGGCTACATCTATAATTTTATTACAAAACTATTCTTTTAGCATTAGTTGGTTGCAGTGATAACAACATACTGTGTGACATAGCAACTCTAATGTTACAATTGCATTTCAGGCTTCCTGAACTGATATTTAAGTTACCACATATCCATTACACGTTATCTGCAATCATTAATGCTGCAAATCCTGATGTATATATCATTTAGAGAGGAGTAGATGCTAAAGGATTAGAGTAAATATCTATAAGACTACAAAAGTTCCTTTATGGGACTTTCTTTCCCCTTTCCCTCAAATTACTTTGTTTTAAAAGAATCGAATTACTTGGAGCTAGTTTGAATAGCAGCAGCATCCAAGGAACATCACGCTTAGTTCTTGTTAAAAAGCAATACATGTACGATGCATGTTTTACACCACAGGCAAAGAAAATGATCACTCTAGCTTTAAACTCCTGCATTAGAGTGTGTTTAAAAAATAACAACACTCCATCAAGTTCTTCTGGATGGTGTTATTGCTGTACATTTGTTGGTGGGTCACTTTCTGTGCTGTTTGCTTTGAAGGGATCTTCCAATATATCTCCAATATTCCTTTTTTATAGTGTCCTTTTCTTCAGCTAGGATTTCACATTAACTCTAATGCTTTATTAAGACTGTCCTCCTTGGTTGTCATATTGGTTTTCTAGCTTATCTTCATAGATATCCACAAGAAAGGCAATTAGGTAGGGGGAACTGTGACTTTGTTGTAAATCAAGCAATTGATTCAATAGATTGGAATATTTAGAAAGACCACGATCCTGCAAAATCCCTTTCATATAGTTCCATGCACTTTCAGTCCATGGTACTCATTTGATCATTTCCAGAGTGTACTGGACTTCTCTCTCCAATATAGCATGATCATTGTAGCTAGTGTTAGAAATTTTGAAGTATCTTTAGTTCCAGAAAAAGTTATTTCTCATGTCCTCTTTAAGAAGTTGGGTTATATACTGCAGCTCATTATTCCAAAGTTTAAAGTCATGAATAACCCACTGTCGATATTGCCAGGCATGATAATTCTTTGCATCTTGATTAAGAATATCAGCAATAAACTCAAGCTCCTGAGATGGATCTTTTAGCCATTCCACTAATATCTATGATGCCAAACTTGGGACTGTTCTCCTATTATTGCAGTGACGTAGTTCATTTCTTCATGCAGATAGTTTTGAAATGACTTTAAGAGAACTCTTTGAAAACACCACACTGTATAATTGGCTGCATTTAACTCAATAGCATCTCGTTAGTTTAAAAGCTCCTTCACTTCTTTCTTCATGCAGAACGGCCCAGAAATTATCATAAACATCGCTAAATTTTTCATTATAAATTATCTGGCCCACTGGATTGAGGCCATTGCTCTGCAGCACTGGATCTGTATCAGCCCATTCTGCTCTGTCCCTGCAAGATACAGGTGGGGGAGTCCAGACTCAGGAACCCGTCATCCATAGGGGATGGCACCACTTCTTCGGCCTCAGCCACCATCACTTTTTCTTGCTGTTGCTGGGGCAACAGGGGATGCGGCTGAGGTAGTGGCGGCTTGGGCTGACCAGGCTCACTGCCCTGCATAACCTCTCCTACCCGCTTGGTGGCCGCCATCTCACCTTCGTCCACAGTGGAGGTGGTGGCAGAGCCCTAACAATTCATTCTTTGTGGTTAGAGGAAGCATCTCTAGCGACTAATGCTCTCCCTTTTAACTTCATTGCATTTATTATAGAACACAAATGGAATTGCTGTATGCACTTAAAACACTATACAATTTTAAATAAGGACACTATTTTTACCTAAGAAGAGATGTTCTAATTTCAGGGGTGGGGGCGAAGGGGGCAGGAAGAAATAATCATGGATATGAAAAACTGGCATTGACTGTGGGGATTAAGTCAAATTATCATAGGGAGTTGCATTGTGGGTGATAATCCATCTATATATCTACCACTTCCCTTCATCCATATAAATCAAAGCTGCAAGGTTTGCCTTTGTGTTAAATTTCCTACAGTCTGTTAATATATGTTGCTGTGGCTATAAAATTAAAGAGATGGCAGAATTTTGCTTATTTGTTTTGAATTTGGGTGCAGGGAGTTATTTATCTGTAGAGCTCAATTGTTGTCTGCAGAACTTGCAGTGGTATAGAATGGATAGGTTTGAAATATGTATTCAGTGTCCAGAAAGCAAAGTATGACGGGATGAGTACTAAAATAGGAATCCCAAGACTAGCAGTGTCATTTTGACTTGGCTTCTGTGTAACCACAAGTGCCTCAATAATCTCTCTGTGTTCATGTCTTCTTTTGTAAAACAGACTATAATACCTGCACTCATTACACACATGGTTGCTGTGAGGATCAAATGAAGAAAGTGCAAAATGTAAGATACATTTAAAAAATAATGTGGGGAGGGGAATGTTGAAAGATATTGACACTCTAGTTGCCTTATCTCATTCTCTCCTCAGGTTATCTTCATTGACAGCTAGTAGTCATGATCCATTTTTCACATCCTACTACTAAAGAAACAAACTAACACACCAATAAGTTTGCAAATGGGAAGAAAATAAAAGGTAGGAGATTGGTGAATAAAAAAATAATGACACTTCAAAATTATAAATCCTACCAATTTTCCGATGTTACAATTTATATTGGAATGATGAGGCTAATGTTCTTTACATTCTTCAGACAATAGATATTTGTTATTAACAAACCAAACAGAATTTATTTTCCAGGGATCGAAAATGACATGCTAAATATTAATTCGACTATTTCTGTTTTTATACAATATGAATCTATTTCAAATATTAATGATTTCAAACAAAAGAAAGCCAATTTTTTTCTTCAACACAATTCTTCATTTTGTTCAAAAAGTTCCTTTTGTACAAATGCAGGTGAATGACATGTATTACTAGATATAACCATTTAATTGCATTAAATGAACCCCTTTTACCTACTTAGCAAGTACGGCAGTGTCTGAAGCTGTCAAACTCAGTTATGAGTCCAAAGCTTCAGATTTGGCATGTATGAAAAGGTTAGGCCAGATGAACCCATCCTCATTAACCCCAATATTTCTTGCCTAATACATAATACATAAGCCTTTTACAATAGACCTTGTTTTATACAACCCATGATTCTGAAATGTATGCAAAGTACATTTTTTGAAATTTAATATCTTTAAACATATTAGGAGAGTTTACTATTTAAAGAATTCATATAGTGAGTCTTTTTATTAAGTTGAATTATATGAAATTGCCAATATTTGATCATTTTTGACTTACAGAAATGGCAATTACATGTAGATCAGCACTATAACAAGTAGAGAATCATTTTTTCACCTTACAACAGAGTACATCTATATATAAATAACCTATCTGTTTACATTTAGGCTAACATGAATTTTTTGGGAGAGTGAGGGTTGGGGAGAGAATTGACAAGTCAGCATTTTGGATAGATGGATAAATTCAAATTATGCCCATTGATTGCTCTAGCTGCCTCTTTGAGCAGTAATATATGTTAATTAATACATTGGGGAATATAATTTAATATAAATGGAAGATTCTTTATAGTAAGTTTGCTATGATGAAAACATTGTTTATTTTCCTAAAGATTAAATACCATGTGTGTCACCATAATGACACATCTGCTTAAATGCATCTCTATTTATGTTATCACTGGAAACTGTGAAGGGTTATGCTGCTATTTTAGTGCAATCTGTGCTGTGTGCTTTGGTTAATGCTCAGTGAAGATCTGGATCCCGTGGGGTAGTTGTGATGAAAGAGGGCGGTTGTTTTCCAGGTGAGTAACCTAAACATAAATTAGCAATCTTCATCCAAGTCAGTGATTAAAGAGTAGTTTTAAACTCCTGAAATTTGGGTTGGGGTGGGTAGGTGAGCAGGGAATAGATTTTTAGTCTGTCTGTTCATTAGATTCAGCAACAAGCCATTGGGTATCTCGCTGTTCACTGCTGTTGAAAGTGTAATCAATTTCTTCATTTATCCAGCCACTGACTTTAACGGTAAAGTGCATTCAAATACTGTAAGCACAAAAAGGAGAGGGAAGATGTGTGTCCTTAAGATGTTCTGGGGTATATTTCCAGCCTTTGAGGAAGTCCATGTATGGCCACCAAGAACTAAAATTTTAAAGGGTACATGGAGTCTGGGTGTGGAATAAAGACACAACTTAAACCACCAAATGTAATAATGTTAACAGTCACTTTGTATTTGGGAAAATAGAATGCCAAAAGGGAAGTGAAGCCCTGTCTGAGTCTTAGCTTACCTGCTGATCTCTCCTGAATGGTGCAGAACGCAGCTGCCATCTTTTAACAATGCACTTTTGTAACAGTTGTGTCAGAGTCAGGCTTGCTGCTAAGTTTAGCTCTGCATGTGGGGATTTTACACTTTGCAGCCCCTTGGAGAGTGGAATATTGGCAAATGACTGTGTATAAAAGGAGAAAGCACTTGGGAATTTCACCACCAAGCTAGATTTAGACCAGAGTAAAGGGGCCAATCTAAATTGGTAACAGACTAGAGAGAGCTACATGTCTGGTGGAGGTGGCATTAACCTAACATCCATTCCATTTCTCTCTCGCCACCACTGCAGTTCCCAAGGGAGCACCCTGTGAAATTTGATGACCACCTTTTAGATGCAAGAGAGAACTGTTTTTTTTTAAAGCAGGAAGAATTCAACACAGGTGTCTTAGTTCTTTGGTGACAAGAATATGACCAGCCTTCTAATTTCTAATTTGTAAACAGTACTTATTTCCTTTGGTTCCCCTTTGGAACTTTAATTTTTAAAAAAATCAAATTCTTTCTCTACTACTGGCATATAAGGGCTACTTATGAGAATGGAATTTTTCAAAATATATCTCTTATAGGTAATAAATGAAATACTTCATCTTTTGGCAGGGATCAAGAAGGGAGGAACATTTTCTGGGAAAGAGAAATGTGAATTTGAGAACATTGATCTCAGTAAAGATTTGTTGGAGGGTGTTGTTTAGTCCTTTCCTCCTTTGTCTCTCTTTGTTTTTCTTACACTCAGATCTAAAAGTATAGTGATGACTAAATAGCTCTCTGATCATTTTTCAGAAACATCTGGCATCCAGAGTCTTGTATGTTTTGTCCAAAGCCACAATTGTTCAACAATAGAATATCAATATTATTTCATTTCTGCTTTAAAGTACAGTTTAGCCTTCTTTGCTAAGGTCACCTTTAAACAAAGCTCATATTTGTGTGCACCTAAATCCTGGAGCATGATATGGAGGGAGAAAAGGCAAAGAAGCTGCACATATAATGTAAGGTTCATTGTCAACACATTTTGACTTAATTTTCCCTTGGTTTTGGGGAAGCTCATTATTCCAAATTTTCATATTACATCTGCCATTACCTAAGTTTTTAAAGGTCCAGTAATAGTAATAACACAGATATAAAATGCACATTTTCCCTCTCTAGATGAGTTTGTGACTGGAAACAACTTTTTGCAAGCTTGCTCTTTAAACTGAAACAGTTTCTTTAAAACTCTTCTTTCATTTGAGACAAACACAATGGCCTCAGATGATAAAAATCACTGCTCCTTTGGGAAAAGGTTCATGGTCCCTTCCATTCATCTCTGATATGGTTTAGCTTCTTGTCAGCAGAAGCAATTCTTTAGGGTCCAAGTGCTAAAATTAAAATGTCTTTTTCTTGGGGTACCATCTTTGAACAGTCAGCCCTTTCGAAGGCAAATTTTCCTTGTTCTTGGAGCTTCCAGAGATCCTGTGTTTTGTTTACAATAGCTGCACATGAATTTCTGTGGTCTGAGGTTTGCTTAAAGCCCAGGCTCTTTGGTTACTATGGAAACATACCCTCCCAACCAGCTGCCATTTCCTATATTCCTGGCAAAGAATAAGTCTTAAACCTGTTAGCTATCCCATTAGCAGAGTCAAGATAGAGAAAAACACAAAGAAACATGAATGATTTTTTGTTAAATGAACTTGTTGATTCCTTACATGGGAAGCTATGCATAACAAAGGAAGCTTTCCTGAACACCAACATACAAGGGTTTACTGAAATCCACTAAGGCTCATCTTCATCCTGGCATTAAGGAGTGGGGATTCGACTCTGCATCTCTACATCTGTGAATTGAGGAACACTTTCTGTGCTCTCAGAGGTGATGGGTGAGATGACGTGTTTGAGTCGAAGGAGCATTGTGAAGAGCAGGATGAGGAGAATGGCCAGGAGGCTCAGGAATAAGCCCACATACATATACAGATTGGAATACTTATCTGAAGTGGTGTCAACTTCTGTTGCCAGGGTGGGAAAATGGGCCCGCCCAGTGAGATTTCCATGGTACTTGAAATGCACCTCTGTCATCATTTAAGACTTGAATTGGTACCTGTTTCTATTTGATTTCTATTGCTCTTGAGGCATTGCACAGTCACTTAGACTGTCTCTGAATAAAAAAAGAAATCACGACCAGAGCCAAGTCAGTAGTGCACAAGCAAGAAAATGATGATGTTCTAATTTGGCAATTGCCACACCTTCTCTGTCCTCCAGCATAGCACCCCCGCCCCCCCAGCTACGTTTTATCAGAACTTCTTAATCTTTAAAAAAATTACATATGTATATATATATATATACACATATGTATATATGTGTGTGTGTACATGCATGCATATACACACACATATATACATACATACATGTATATACATGTATGTATATACATTATTGGTTCTATTTCTCTGAAGAACTCTTTATTTATACATGGCTTTGTCTCATCTATAGCATGTCATATTGTTAGCAATCTGGTGTCATATATGATTTGATTGCCGTGTTCACTGAGCTTTTGTCTGTTAGAAATGTCTGATCTTATCATCTTTTATATATATGTATATCTTTTATTTTCCACAGTCCTACTCTTATACTGATTAAAATAAAAATGGTGAAATTGCTTTATAATTAATACTGGTATGGGGACAAGAATCTCTCAAAATATTAAATCAGACTTTTGCTCTGTTTTGGTGCAAGGAGAAAGGGTTCTGTTTTACCTATTACTCATCTAAATGTGTGTACTAATTATGTGGATTTAACTGGGTTCTTCTGTGAGGAGACTTTCTAAAGGCTTTTATATTTTAGGCTTAGCATATCTGAGTTTTCATCCTTCTCGTTTTTCTGAATCTCCCCTAAGGATGGAGCTTGTAGGATTCCTGCCCAGCTACCACAGCTTGAGAGCTATAAGTCTAGAGGATGTGAGTTTTCTACAGCTTTGTTGATGTCCCTCACTGTAGGCTTGAGGGAAAGTGTTGTCAGACCTGGTAATTCTCAGATGAAGGAAGTCTTAGAGATGTTGACAGCAGTAGGTTTATGCTCAGAAGATTTGACTCTCAAGATTCTTCAACAGATTTATTTCCCTAAAAATAAAAAAAAATAAAAAAGTGAAAGATTCAGGTGTCTAAGAAAAACAGATGGAAATTTCTTTGAAGTAAAAAGTTTGCTATGGGCAAATTAGTTTCAAAATGATATCCTGAGTTTTCATCATCTTAAATACTTTTTTAATGTGGTAAGTAACTATTAAACAGTTAAAGAAAAAAAATCAGATTATTGAAAAGCACCTAACAACTAAGCTAGATTAGAACTGTGTTTTCCAAACTAACTGATCAGAAGATTTACGTGAGGTACTTATTAAAATACAGACCCTGGGCTCCAATTTAGACATTCTGAATCATAATCTTCACAGTAGGGGCCTGGACACCACTCTAGAGTATCAAATTTTATTGGTCTGGGGTGGGTTCCAAGCAGTGGTATTTTTAAAAAGCTCCAACAGTGACTCTAAAGTAAAGTTAGGACTGAGAACCACTGCTCTAGTTTATACAGAAAAGCCTAGCAATGAACTAAAGAAGACCTAAATCTAAGGATTCGTTTTCAAACTCCAGGTCCCAGTGCCATGGTCACTTTAACAAATCATGGAATTTTTAGGAATGCAGTGTTCCTTCAATTTTGTTTGTGTTCTAGCTCTGTCATTCAGGTCTGTGGGGATAAGATTATACTTCCACCCACCCAAGCATTTGTAGATTAGAAGGAATTGAGATGATATATCTGTTCTGAGCAAATAACTACACCTTTCATTATTGATAAAGACAGAACTTTGTCTTTATTGGCAGTAACATTCCAGTGTGTAAATAAGGTCAACTCATTACTATTGAAGTCTTCCAGAATGATTTAGCTAGTCATTTTAAATATGAATTTTGAATGTGGGTGAGTAAAATAAACAATATAAACCACCATCACCTGTCATGTACAATAATAGGAGAGAGTTGACAACGTAGCCTAGTTCTGTCGCTTTTTAACGTATCCAAGGAGAGTTAATAGAAATAGCTCCGTCACATTACTCTGCCTATGATCCTGAATTTTGCCCCCAGCCTGGGAGCACTTTACCTTAAGGTGTATACTCACCAGCTCACTTTCTGTAATCTGCATGATTCTTGTCTAACCTACTTACTGTTTCTACCACCCACACAGAGCCACCTTGTTTCACAAGACACAAGAGCAAAGAGACTGGGTATCTTTCTACTGCCTTTGGAGCAATGGTAGAGGGGACACTTTACAATACTTAAAGGTACATCTAATTTGAGTTCTGATTCACTAACAAATGGAAATAACAATTATAGTAGGTATCCTTTAGTTCCCTAGAAATACTATGCCCCAAAGGCAATGGTTCACCTGAGTAACTTGTTACAAATGCAGATTTTAGGGTCTGCTCTCGGGAGCTCCTCCTCCCCAAACCACTTGGTTCTTGACCTTGCTTGTTCTCCCAAATCCAATTTTTCTCAAGAGTGTGATGCATGGACCCTTGACATCATTTAAAATGTAGATTCTTAGATCCTTCCCCAGTCCTACTGAATTCTAACATCTTGGATCAAGGCCCAGGAACATGCGTTCTAAGCACAAGCTTTTCAGGTGATTCTTTGCACAGTGAGCTCTGAGTTAACTATAGGTCTTTCTATCTAGACATCCCAGCTAAAGAACATAGCTAATCTGTCTTGTTAGTTGTTTGGGGTCCTTACTTAAAAAAAAAAAAAAAAACTATGTAAAATAGTGTTATCAGTTGAATTCCCCAAAGATATGTTAAAGTCCTAACACCCAGTATCTGTGAACGTGACCTCATTTGGAAATAGGGTCTTTGCAGATATAATCAAGTTAAAATCATTAGGTTAGTCCTAATCCAATAGGACTGGCATCCTTATTAGAGAAGACAGAGACATGCGGAGAGAAGACAGAGGCAGAGATTGGAGTGATGCATGTACAAGCCAAGGCATGCCAAGGATTGCCAGAAATGCCAGAAGCTAGAAGAGCCAAGGAAGTATTTTACCTCACAGACTGAAGACAGAGCATGGCCCTATTGATGCCCCAATTTCAGACTTCTAGCCTCCAGACCTAAGAGAATAAATTTCTGTTGTTTTAAGCCACCAAGTTTGTGGCACTTTGTTTATGACAGCCCTAGGAAATGAATACACAGAGTAGTCACCATGAGGCCCTAGTGTTTTGGAACCTTTGGGGCAATGTTTCCTAGTGTGGTCCAAGGAAGCCTCATCTTCAGAATCACCTTGAAGACGCTTATTACAAATGCAGGTTTCTAGACCCTTTCCGTTGCTACCTAGATCAGAATCTCTGGGGATAGGGCCCTGAAATCTACATTTCTAACAAGCTACCCACTTAGAGTTTCTAAGCATAGTTTGTAAGGAATGGTTTCCAGTCTCTGCTGCCCTCAAGATCACTTTTTAAGCTTTTAAAAGATATGTACGTATCTAGGTACTTCCTTTAGAGGTTCTGATTCAGTAGGTCTGTGTGCAGCATGAACATCTGTAGTGCTTAAAGCTCCACAGGTGATTTTGATGTGCAGCCAGGGCTGAGAAGCACCACTCTGCAAATAGAACAGAGCACTTTAGATTTAGGATTCTGACAGTACCAGGCAGCCCACATAGAGGTGTCTTTTGATCTCAGCTGTCCCTGTATTTATTAAACGTGCTTCATGTATATGTTGTATGGCTGAGCAGCCTCCTTTCACACCACCTCTTCTCCCAGTAGCAACTTTCCTTAAAAGTGGTGCTGGCCCAAAGATAAAAGCTTAATGGATTTTTTCACCCATGTAGCTCATAAGTTACTTTTTCACCTACCCTCCAGAGAAGTGGAAGGAAAATAAACTCTCTGCTAGTGCAAGCCAATTGGGAGAAACCTCTACAGTATTATAGGTTCTTTTAAGTCTCCTGTGGATCTCAAATACACAGATTTGGATAAGTCATACTCCTTGGTTAATGGCACATTGTCATCATGGGTGCATCAGGGTCTCTTTAATTTGCTTACTTAAGAACACTCATGGACAAACACCTTGAACAAATACCTAACAACTTTAATATTGAAAATAACTAATAATTTACATGACATCTACCTATGCTCCTCTCCATCCCATCCAACGACTTCTCCCTAGAAATAATACTTTAAAATTTGTTAATCATTACCTTGCTTTTATTTACATACACGCTCACCCCATGCCTAAACAATATGTTGTTTAATTTATTTGTTATGAACTTTATTAAAAAAAGTGTCAAGCTACATGTCATCTCTAATTTGCTCTTAGTAATAACTATTCTAATAGGATGAAAAAGGAATAAAGGTTTAGAAACCTACATATTACCTTTGAGGTTCCTTACTGCCTTTGGACTTTATTCTGTTTAGCTTGACATTCCTGGTCCCCGCTGTCAATGTCCTGGTCCTGGCTGACCTCAATTCCTTCCTCTACTCTCCTTTCTAACCAAGCTGTAATGCTCACTGTTACCTATTTCCCTGTCTCCATGCTTTTGTTTGACCATTTCCTTCTATCTTCACACATCATCTCTGCTTGGGAAAATGATACAATTCTTCATGGTTCAGCAAATGAAACTGACCTTAATTTCCCATCCAATTCTAATTTTCACATGCTTTGTATCTCCTATAGAAGTATCTCCTATAGAAGTTACATTTGCCTAATGTAAATATCTATTTGATGTGTTCCCCGCCTCCAAGTAGTAATTTACAAACTCCTTCAGGGTCTTTTTCAACACTCTATCCCTTGTAAAACCATGCTTGCAGTAGCTGCTCAATAATTGTTGACTAAATGAATGGATATCACCGAAGAAATGCACGGAGCACTGACAATTTAAAGAGCACAGTCTTATCTCTGTTGCGACTGCTAATATAACTTGGATAAGAGCTTGAAACTCTTTTTTCTTTCTATTCCCCTCACTCACTCCCCAGTTTTGTATTGTACAAAGGAGACTAAATTCCCAATTATAATCTGGAATTAAGGAATAATCAATTTCTTAGAAACTTTTCTCTTGAATTACTATTTCAGTTACATGATTTTTAAAAGAAAACTACATAGGATGGGTTTAGAGCTTTAAATTTTAGAAAGTTCAATTGTGTCTATAGATGCTTTTCAGTAACAATTGATGATATATGTTCTGCCTCCTACACAATCTTCTTGAATCTTCGTTAGGTCTGAATGAAGGAAATTTAACTTTGAATATAGCGAACACACAATGCAATACACATATGACATATTATTGAATTGTACACTTGAAATCTGTGATTTTATTAACCAATGTCACCCCAATAAATTTAATTTAAAAAAATCCATAAAGCTTAGAGAAGCTGTAGACAACAAAGATGATCTCATGTACAATTCTCAATTTCTTTAAACATTTCATTTGAGAGTTTGGACAACCGATCTTATCTTTCCTAAAATCTTTATAGTCTGCAGACACCAAACGCTCTGTTCAATTCAGACAGGTCTATTGATTTAATTCTTTAAATCCATTAAGGACTTTTAAATGAGTAAACGAAAAGTTAGATATTGGGAAATCCTCTTTGTTACTCTGGTCCTGTACCTGTGACAACTTCTTATGAAACCTTTCCAAACAGGATTGCCATAGCTCTCTTTGACAACTAATCAATGAGCTGTGTAGATAATGTGATTGATCTATTAAAAGCCCTGCATCGTTTGAAAAGAACAACCATGTGATTTCAAAAGAAACAGAAATTCTATTAATTATAAAGGATCTGATTTTCATGGGAAGATCTTTATAGAATTTTAGTATCCTGTAGTCCTTTCTGGAAAGCTCATAAAATAAAAATCAGTCTGTAGTCTTTGTAAAAGTGGTTGAAAACTGTTGATTGAGGGGTAGGTAAGATTTAGGGGTAGGTAAGGAAGTAGGAAAAAAAGGAAGGAAAATAGAGGGAAGTGAAGAGGAGAGAAGGAAGGAAATGTGAACAGTGAGAAAATGATTAGGGATTTGGGAAGTGGATAAGAGGTGGGAGAAATGAGTGATTAAGAAGTAGAGATGACAATAGGGAAGCAGGAAAACACTGGGAAAGAAAGGAGGAGAGATGGAAAGGGGGAGGGAAGTTTGGGGGAATGGCAGAGTGAAAGAGATTAATTTAATAATTGGCCAATGTCCAACATTAGCCTGAACATCTGGTTTCCTTCACTTCTAATATAAATCAAAATACCCACAAGCAATGTGATACACCTTTGGTTTTCTGATTGCCATGTTTTGCTATTAACTTGCTAAATAAAACCCTTGGTAATAATAATAATAATAAAACTTCTAGTGTTTTTGGTATGGAAATCGAAATGTCATGTTTGGTAATGTTCGACATCAGCATAGAATATATAACCTCACAGAAGTGAAATAACATATACACCTAGTAGTTAATTTTGCTCCTTAAAATGAGAAGGGAATGTGGAGCTTTCTTCATCCATCAATCTTGAGAGAGATTCCTTGGGTGAGTCTTGTTTCTAGGAAGAGCAATAAAGTTCTGCTTGGATCTCGAAAATTAGATTGACATTTATTCAGTAAACCTTTGAGTGCCAACCAAAGTACCAGACACTATGCTAAGTGCTAGGGATATAGAGATAAATGTAACCTGATCCCTGTTTTGGTCCTGAAGGACTCCTAGTAGTTACTTTTGATTTTTCTTTAACATGATAAAGTTCTGAAAACAATTCACTGGTAATTTTATATTTTTCTGCATGACACCTTGCCTATATAATTTCAAAACTGAAATCCCATCAAATAGCTAAGGAAAATGATCGGTGGAACAATTCAGAAGAGAAAGTCAAAACTATCAATTGAAACAGCTTTCAGGAGTTAACACTTCTTGCTTGTATTTATCTGCCTGGTGTGAGAGAGAGAAAACTAAGGAGAGGAAGGAGCTGTTAGAGTATCTAGTTCCCCATTAGCCTCTGAAAAAAACAGTTCCAGCAGCAAGTGCTTCTTCAATGGCTGGAGCCATTAAGTAATAAGCTTTCTCAAGTGGGAGTTGCTATATTTTCTGTAGCAGATGGTGCCTGTCTGCCACACCTGCAGATAAATAAAATAATGCCACTCATTTCACCATGAATAACATCATAATACTTTTAAATCTCTTACCTCGCAGGATGAGTGGGTTGGCTGTTTAAATGTCCCTTTTGAAGCTTGCACCGACAGGCAACTTGTTCAGGAACATCTCTAGAATATCTTGAAAAGAGAATGAAAGACTTGTTTTGCCAGAGAAGCAGGACTATGTTCATGCAAAGTTGCTTTCTTTTTCATCTTCCTAAAGAGTCAGACTTTTCCAGTGCAAAACAGAAAAGCACCTTCTATTAGTTAGTTAAAATGCCAGTTGCCACTTACAGCTTCAGAGTGCAGTTTCAGATACCTTGCTCCTTATAAACTCCAAAAAGCCAAGAGAAGTGTCTGTTTGGATGTATAGATACCCTCCGGAACACTTGAATGGAAGCAGCCTGAATAAAGTTACCAGTTCCTCTTTCACAGGTAAGAGTTTAGAGTATGTGGGAAAGGTAGTGATTCAGCTACGCTCTGCCTTAGCGGTGTGGAGCCGTGAAGCCAGTGTGGAGCTGGAGAGGGAGGAGATAAAAGAAAAGCTGAGAAGCAAAGTTTGTGTAAGCTTTAACCCCTTCGAGGTTTCTTCATGAATCTGGAGGATTAGCAAAGGTGCCGTGTCTTTATAAAAGTTCTTCATATATCATTTAAGAGGATCAGATCTCTTGCTCAATTCAAAAGGTTTTTCATCCTAGGTCTTATCGTAATATATACGTAGGATTGAAGTCAAACATGCCAGGATAGAGTGGCATTTAAATAACTCTAACTTTCCAAACAGAATGTATGCATATGCATGTTCCTAGGTTTGGGAAACGTTTTTTTTTGACACCAACTGAATACTTTTATTTTGAATTTTTTTGTGGAAATTTAGTTTTGGAATCTGCGTCTGAGTTTCCAGTTGGGAGTCTAAACTCCTTACTGTGTTTTATATACTGTGGCAGGAGGAAGGAGATTCTCATTTCTTGAGTGTCCACTTTGTGTCAAGCATTTTATGTAGAGAATTTAATTCAATCCTCACAATAACCCTGTAACTTGGGTATCATTATTCTCAATTTACAAATAAGGAAACTGAGGCTCATAGAGGAAGTATATCATACAATTTATTAAGATTGGAGCCAGTATTTGAAAAGAAAGATGTGTGATCCCAAAATCTCTGCTCTTTTCTCTGCAGCAGTGGTTTTTAACTTTTTGTGGATCTTGGATTCCTTTGAGAACCTAATGAAAGCTATGGATCTTCTCCTCCCTCAGAAATAGGCATATAATTTCCATACTCCATGGACTCTGGATTAAGAATGTCCTCATGTCACTTTTCCAATACTATAACATCATTAGTGCATTGTTCATCTAACAACTCATGGTCATCAACAATGTTTATTAGAGAATTAATAATAGTTTATAACAATAATAATATATAATGGTAACGGTGATATGTCAGTCTTTAAGAAATTAATGCAATCTTTTCTCCTTTACCCCCAGGTTCTCCTTAACAAGTCTTGCATCTTCTATTGAAGAGGAAATTTGAGGAATTTACATAAAAAAAACTAATCAACCCTTTGTTATACTTCTGTAAATATGCTTGCTGTATGCAGGAGCTCATGCAAGAGCTCACTTGCACTTTGCTCAACTTGTAAATGTAACTGTTTGTACCCATAGCAGCCCCCGCCTCTTGTAGCACCTTGTACCCTGGCATATCCCGCTTCCTGTAACAATTTGCAATGTTGGTAACCCTTAGCAACTCCTGCCATTTGTAACAGTTCAATCAGCTTGTGTAAAATTCTTCTATAAAACGAATGTTGCAACTGCCCAGATCTTCAGAGCACTAGCTCCTCTGGGACTGTGCATAATAAACCTGAGTTCTCCTTCTCTCCGAGTTACTGCTTGTTTTTCGCTGGACTGGGTTTGGGATTTTTCCACAACGTTTTGGAGGCCCCAGCGAGATTCCAACTATGCCAGCCCCTTGAGCCACTGGACTGGTATCTCAACCTGGCTTAGGCGGAGGGGAACCAAGACGACTGAAGAAACGCGCCACCTGATGAATATTCTGGGCTCTCTTTCAGATCAGTGCCCTGACTCCCAGTAAGGCCGAGTCACCAACAGGACTCATAGGAAAGAAGGACCAACTCACTGGAAATGGCCGCAGGAGGAAAAGGTACCAAAGTGAGGAGGAAAGGTTCCAGGACAGCGCCCATTCAGGTCTCCTCTATCAGAGAGAAGAGCAACTGGACGCAGTGTCCTGGTCTTCAGTAAGAAGACATTGATCAGAGAACCTGACGAGTATTTCAGGTTCATCAGGAGTCTCCAAAAGCGGGAGTGGAAACTGGGTCTCCCCAGTGGGGGAAATGTTGGGTTAAGGCAGGCCCCCACTAGCTAAAGATTATGCCAGTGATGGAGAAGGGTAATGTTTTGAGCTGATGTGTGAATGAGTGAGTGAATGAATGGCTTGGACGATTTGATCGATCAGGTATGAGTTTGTAGCTCCACGGCTGGGCATCCTTAAGGTCCCCCAAAGGCCACAGAGTTCGTGTGGGTTCATTCTGCATTTCCATGGTGAATGGCATATGGTCTATGGCAGCATCAGACTAGTGTTTGATCGTAAGTCACAAGGCTGAGTCTGCTACGTCTAAGCGTCACCCAAGCTCCCTACGAGGGGAACGGCCAGATGAGCACCTGAATGTTCTTCTCTTTGGAGGGGGTACCCATCCTTGTTTGTCTTTGCAGGGCAGCAAGAGTTTGGTCAACTAAGAAAAGGAGGGAGCTCCATCACCTTCCGGAGGGCAACCAAGCACCTTGCACAAGTTAGTGGATACGTTAAGGAATGGTGGGAGGTTGTATGGAAGAGAGTGAATGCTGAGTGACTGATGTGGCCTTGCAAAAAAGCTAGAGTTGAGCCCCAATCTGCGGTTCCATAGGTGAACCTCATACGGCTTATGGTGGCCCCACTGAAACTCCGTGAGGAATCTACTCCAGTGGTCTGGGTTGGGGGTTTATACCAACCCACCAATGCTAAGAGGCGCCTGAAATTCCTGCGAGGTAGGGAGCCAGAGACAGACGAAGTGAGTGGCGTCCCATCCAAATTTCCCCAACCCTATCCCCCACCCCGCTTTGTGGCATGATAGTTGTCTATCATGGGAGGTATGGGAGGTACTCCTGAAATACCTGGTAGAAAGGAAAATAGGGAAGTGTCTCGTTAACAGAAGGTATAAGGTCTGGTGACTTATTTTGAAGGAAAAAGAAAGGTATTTGCTTTAGAGGTGGTTATTACTGAACTAGTGAAAAGAGGCAAGCTGAAGGAATAAAGAAAGTGTGAAAGAAGTTTTGTGAAGGGAAAATCCTGAGAGGGAATTTTATGTGGAATAAAGTTAAAGTTGATACAAGGTTGGAAACAAGGATGGAAATTGAAGTGTCAAAAGTAAACTAATGCAAAAGGTAGAATTGTGTTTAATGTTTCTTAGACTATTGGTCTGACACTAATGTTTTGAAAAGGTTTTCTGAGTAGAAAACTGGGATTCTGTATTAATTTTAGTGTTTTGTGCTGCTTTAACCAGGTTTCTAGGACTTTAGAGAATATACTAATGCCAGCCTCTGCGCCCAATTTTCAAAGGAAGCTTCCTGAAAATATAGGGGGAAGTTTTTCTAAGCCAACTGTCTTAAATTGTATGTTGAAAATTTTTAAGAAAGGTTTCGCAGAGGAGTACGGGGTCAAACTGACCCCGGGAAAGCTTTGTACTCTTTGTGAGCTTGAATGGCCTGCTTTCAGGGTAGGATGGCCCTCGGAAGGGACTCTAGACCTCCCTACAGTGAGGGCAGTATATTGGGTAGTGACAGGGACCCCAGGGCATCCAGACCAGTTTCTGTACATAGACACATGGCTGTAGATTGCTACTGTAGTGCCCCCTTGGGTCCGGTTTTGTGTGAATAAGCATGGAGAGAGTAACGTACTAGTGGCCCGACCGGCTCGGAAAAAGAACAAAGAAGAGCCAGCAAAAATAATCCACTAAGGGGACACCAAGGAAGAACCTATCTTCCCACCACCATACTTCCCAATAGCTCGGCCCGTCCAGCCACTCCACCCACAATTGCCAGACAGCCCTTCACTATCTGTGCCTTCGCCACCCCGACAGCCCAAGCAACCACCAAGCCCGAGTCCACGGCACCTTCACTCAGCCACCAAACCAGTTCAGCAACCTGTGACTCTTCAGATGCCCCTTTGAGAGGCGTGAGGATCCTTAGAGATTGGAAAAGATGGCACACTCCAGCCAGGCCACCCTGTCTCCTACTATCAGCCATTCAGCACAACCGACCTCCTCAACTGGAAGCAGCACACTCTGTCCTATTCGGAAAAACCTCATGCAATTATTAACCTGCTTCAGTCCATCTTCCAAACTCATCAGCCTATCTGGGATGACTGCCATCAACCCCTCCTGACTCTCTTCAACACTGAGGAATGGCATCGGATTCTGTCAGAAGCACGAGGATGGCTCCAAGGACAAGCACCGAGCAGTGTACTGAACCCTGTAGCATGGGCCTCAGAGGCTGCGCCAGACACCAAGCCCAATTGGGACTTTAATGTACCACACAGTAGAGAGTCTCTCAACAGGTACCGACAGGCCATACTGCAAGGGGTGAAGGCTGAGGCTAGGAAGCCAACAAATATGTCAAAAGCAGCAAAGATACTCCAGAGGCCAGAGAAGTCTCCCACAGAGTTCTATGAGAGACTATGAGAGGTGTATACCCCTTTTGACCCTAAGGCACAAGAAAACCAGCGCATGGTCAACGCAGCATTTGTGGCTCAATCTTTCACTGACATCCGCCACAAGCTTCAAAAGCTAGAGGGCTTTGCTAGAATGAATGCCACCCAGCTGCTAGAGGTTGCAAACAAGGTATTTGTAAACTACGACCAGGAGGTCCAAAAGGTAGCTGACAAACAGATGAGGCAAAAGGTATCCCTGCTGTAAGCTGCATTAGGTAACCTGGATCCAGTACAACAGACTACTGCTTCCCCACAGAAGAGAGACGCCAAAAGGAGACCTTCGCTATGCCATGACCAATGTGCCTACTGCAAAGAGACTGGCCATTGGAAGAACGAATGCCCCCATTGCGGGAGGACACCTGAAGGGTTATAGAAGTTCAATCAACCTCGCAAAGGAAAATACCAGCCTGAGCCAGCCATCCAAGAGCTTATCAGTCTAGCCGAAGAACAGTCAGACTAGGGGTGACTGGGATCACTGATTCTGAGCCCCTAGGAGCCTCTGGTCGCAATAGAAGTAGGGGGCCAATCAATGACTTTTATGGTGGACACTGGGGCTGAATATTCTGTAGTAACTAAGCCTGTGGCTCCCCTCACGGATTGTACGGCAACCATCGTTGGGGCCACGGGGAACCAAGTCGCTTGCTCGCTTATGTAAGCTAGGGGGCCACCTTGTGACTCATGAGTTTTTGTACCTACCAGAGTGCCCCATTCCTTTTTGGGCAGAGACTTACTAACAAAACTTGTGACACAAATAGCTTTTACCTCAGGGAAGCCCATCCGTCTCGCACTGAAGGCCAGCCTGCTTTAATGATGGCTGTGACTATGCCCAGGGGGGACAAATGGCGTCTTTATTCTTCAAGAGAAAAACAAATGAATCCAACCAGTCTTCTAGAAGAGTTTCCTACTGTCTGGGCGGAAAAGCGGGGCTTAGGTCTAGCCAAAATTCACGCACCTATTGTGGTAGATCTTAAGCCAGGGGCCATTCCTATCACACAAAGGCAATATCCAGTGTCACAGGAAGCACACCTAGGAATTCGGAACCATATCCAGCATCTGTGCGATGCTGGAATTCTAGTTGAGTGTCAGTCACCATGGAACACTCCATTCTTGCTGGTCAGGAACCTGAAGGGAATGATTACTGCCCTGTTTCAGGACCTCCGTGCCATCAACAATGCAGTGGTCACCATCCATCTGGTAGTCCCAAACCCGTATACTCTCCTAAGTCTCTTACATGTGCAAGCAAGCTGGTTCACATGCCTCAATCTTAAAGATGCCTTCTTCAGTCTCTGGTTATCACCGGCCAGCCAGCCTTTGTTCGCCTTCGAGTGGGAAGACCCACACACTGGGAGAAAGACACAACTGACCTGAACTGGACTGCCATAGGGCTTTAATAACTCACCCACTCTCTTTGGCAAGGCACTAGCCACAGATCTTGCTGCTTTCCCTGGAGAGGCTTTGAACTGTACTCTACTTCAGTAAGTAGATGACCTACTGCTGGAAGCACCACCCAAGGAGACTGTTGGAAAGGTGCTAGAGCCTTACTAGCCTTCCTCTCTACCATGGGGTATAAGATGTCATGGAAAAAGGCTCAGATATGCAAACAGGAGGTCAGATACCTTAGATTTATCATCTCAGAAGGGCATTGGGCACTTGGACATGAAAGGAAATTGACCATCTACTCAATACCTCGACCAAACACCAAGAAAGAGGTTCGTGAATTCCTAGGGGCTGCCGGATTCTGTAGAATCTGGATACCAGGTTTCTCTGAGATTGCTAAGCCACTATATGAGGCCACAGCTGGGTCTGGTAAGGAGCCCCTGATTTGGGGCTCCAAATAAGAAAAAGCATTTAGAGAAATAAAGAAACTCCTAACCAGGGCCCCAGCATTGGGACTATCGGATATGACACGGTACTTTAACTTTGTGCACGAGAAGAATCACACCACACTGGGGGTCCTCAGACAAACAATTGGGTCATGGCAACGCCCAATTGCATATTTGTCCAAACGGCTAGATCTGATGGTTGTGGGATGGCCGCCATGCCTTCGAGCCTTAGCTGCCATGGTAATCCTGATCAGAGAAGCGGACAAGCTTACGCTAGGACAAAATGTAAATGTAAAGGTCCCCCATGCTGTAACTGCATTAATGAATAAACAAGGACACAAATGGCTGACCAACACCAGAATAACTCATTATCAGGGACTGCTTTGCGAAAATCCACGAGTCTGTCTCGAAACTGTACGAACATTGAACCCTGCTACATTTCTGCCCACTGAGGAGGGGCCTCCTGACCACAATTGTGAGGAGGTCACTGATGTTTACTCAAGCAGGCCCAATCTGACAGATGTACCTCTTCAGGACCCAGAACTAGTATTGTCCACAGATGGGAGCAGCTTCATCCATGAAAGACAGCGCAAAGCCAGCTACGCAGTAACAACTGCCGATAAGGTAATCAGAGCTGAAGCTCTACCATAGGGATGGTCAGCACAGTGGGTCGAACTATGGGCACTCATCCAGGCACTGCGACAGGCTGAGGGGAAACGGGCCAATATCTATACAGACTCAAGGTATGCCTTTGCTACCTTGCACATACATGGGGCCATTTATAAAGAGAGGGGATGACTGATGGCAGGGGAAAAGAAATCAAAAACAAAGAAGAAATCCTCCAACTGCTAGAGGCAGTCTGGAAGGCTTCCAAAGTGGCAGTCATTCACTGCAAGGGCCACCAGAGAGGAACCGACTCTATCAGTAAGGGAAACTGCCTAGCAGACCAAGCAGCTCAGGAGGCTGCCAACCAACCAAGTGCCGCAACGGGTCCTAAACCAATCTCCAAAGTTCTCCTAGTGCCAGAATTGCCTTTATCCCCAAAATACACTAAGGAAGAAGATCAATGGGCTTCAAGTGAAGGGGGATACAGGAGGAAGGAGGGCTGGTGGGAGCTTCCAGATCAAAGACTCTTTGTTCCCGCTGCACTGGCAGCTTAGCTAGTAAAACGACACCATGAATTAACTCACCTGGGGAAGACTTCTTTAGAAAACCTGTTAGGCTGCTACTATTTCATACCTAAACTCTCAACTCTGTGCACCCAGCTCAGTGCTAGGTGTGTGACTTGTGCATAAAACAATGCTGGCCAAAGACCAAGACCTAATCCAGGAATGCAAACAATTGGAACTATGCCATTTGAAGACCTAGAAGTGGACTTTACTGAGGTCAAGCCCTGCAGGAGACACCGATACTTGCTTGTGTTGGTTTACATCTACTCTGGATGGATCGAAGCCTTTCCTACACACACTGAATGGGAACGAGAAGTAGCCAGGGCCTTATTGAGGGAAATTGTTCCAAGATACAGACTACTCCTCTCTATAGGATCAGACAATGGACCTGCATTTGTGTCTGAGAAAGTCCAGACCTTGTCCAAAGCTCTAGGAATCAAATGGAAGCTCCACATGGCCTACAGGCCATGAAGTTCAGGGAAAGTTGAAAGCATGAACCGGACCCGTAAAACCACTCTAGCCAAGCTTTGTCAGGAAACCCAGTTACCTTGTATAGATACGCTGCCTTTAGCTCTACTCCGAACGTGATGCACCCCAAGACCTTCAGGCTATTCCCTTTTTGAAATCCTTTATGAGAGACCTCCCTCAGTGATAGGGAAGTTAAAAGGAATCCCTCAATTAATGGCTGACCTAGAAGTGTCCCAACACCTTCAAGCCTTAGGAAAAATCCTCCACAGCATCACTTGGGAAACTCTAGAGAGAGCCCTATCCCTTTAGGGAATTGGGTCCACCCCTTTCAGCCAGGAGATGAAGTATGGGTTAAAGATTGGAAGGAAGAGCTGCTCCAGCCGAGCTGGACAGGCCCTCATACTGTTATATTAGCAACTCCCACTGCTATTAAAGTTGCAGGTATCACTCCGTGGATCCACCACACCTCCAGAGCAGCACCTCCAGAAAGCCAAGAGACTTGGATTGCAGAGCCCCTTCCTGATCAACCGCTCTGAGTCATGTTCCGGAAGCAGCAGAAGTCCACCTGAGATCGTTGGCCCTGCTCTGGCCACCCTGGAAGCCGGCCAGAATCTTGAGGATCAACTGCCGGCTTCTTCAGAAACTTCATCATGAACAGCACAGACGGATTCCACCAACCCTCATAAGAAGGAAGAAGACATGCCCTACTTTGGCCACCCCAGAAGCTGGCCAGTCTATGCACGGCTGAAGCCTGAGGAATTTCATTGTGGGATGCCTTATAATTGGACGCTGGGGAGGGAAGGAAATAAGGGCAGAGGACTGTGAGCTATATATTCATGTCACCGAAGGAGGTAAGACTACCTTAATTTTCTATAACTACTATGAATGTCAGGGAACTCAGAAAGGGATCTGTACTTATAACCAGACTCAATATTCAATATGAGACTCAGGAAGTAATCAACCTTATGTATGTTACAACCTGAATAACGCTCCCACTGAAATAGTTTTCGCAATAAGAGTAGCACTGAGGGACCACAGGGGAGGATGGACAGATGGACCCATGTTGGTCCAGACTAGAATGAAAGAAAATACTGACCAGATAATCTTAAGTTTGATGCTTGTGATGCTATGAATCAAGACCAAAGGGAAGAAGGGAGATCCTATGGATCTCTCAGCTGGGAAGAAAGTTACAGAACAGAAGAAAAGTATATATGTCCCCACAGTTCCTCATGTGGAACAAGTCATGCCTGTTGTTCTTGTGTCCTATGGGCTACTTGAGAGAAAGACACCACCAACAAGAAAGAGGTGTATTTAAGAAAAGGAGTAGCCTTATCAAGCTGCCCCACACATATGTGCAATCCATTAGAATTAATTGTAACCAACCCTTTGAACCCCCGTTGGAGTTCCAGAGAAGTATTAACACTTGGCATTGATGGGATGGGGCTAAATACCTATATTCAAATTCATATTCATATTAAAGGTCAAGTACTAGCCCATTCAGCCCAAATCTAACATGTTTATAAGTCCTTCTACAAGGAAGTAACTGAACCCCTAGCCCCATTGCCACACTCAATCAAAAACTTATTTCTCAGAATGGCTGAAGGAATAGCTCACTCCCTGAATGTCACTTCCTGCTATGTATGTGGGGGAAAACTCTAGTGGGAGATAGATGGCCATGGGAAGCTACTGAATTGGTTCCCAACCAGGCAATGCCAGATATAATGGCCCCACGTACCTCAAATGATGGTCAATGGATTTTAGAACATACTACTAACTGGACAATACTACCTGGCCAAAGGTGGAGGAAATCTCAAACACTTAGTCGGAAACTTAATTTGCTTAGGCCAACAGTATTATAATGCCACCTCCAGACGAAGCATGTGGTGGAGAAACAGAAAAGAGAGAAATCCGTTGGCCAGATTCCCAGGGCTAACTAAAGCTTGGCATAACCCAGGCAGGGCCTGAGACTGGACGGCCCCACGTGGGCTTTAATGGATTTGTGGAAGCACGACCTATATCCACCTCCCCACAAATTGGGAAGGAAGTTGTGTAATTGACATGATAAAACCGCCTTTTTCCTCTTACCTCTGAAAACAGGGAACAGCTTGATCACCTGGTCCCACAACTCCTGCAAAGAGTATAAAGAGAACTCCAAATAGGGGATTGAGAGGATGATGAGTGGCCCCCAGAATGAATAATCCAGTACTATGGGCCTGCCACTTGGGCAAAAGATGGATCTTGGGGCTACTGTACCCCCATTTACATGTTAAACTGAATTATCCAACTGCAAGCAGTTTTAGAAATCATTACTAATGAGACTGGTGGAGCCCTGACTCTCCTTGCATATCAACAGACTCAGATGAGAAATGCCATCTACTAGAACAGGTTGGCACTAGATTATCTATTAGCAGCAGAAGGAAGCGTATGTGGGAAATTCAATCTCACTAACTGTTGTATACAGATAGATGACCAGGGCCAGGCAGTTGAAGATCTTGTCAAGCAGTTGACAAAACTAGCACATGTGCCTGTGCAAAGTATGGCATGGAGGGGACACTGATAGCCTCTTTGGAGGTTGGTTCTCTACCTTCGGAGGCTTTAAGACCTTAGTTGGAGTAGTACTCCTCCTCCTCAGTACCTGCCTCCTTCTGCCTTGCCTATTGCCTCTTGTTGTCTGGACAATTATCTCCTTCACAGAGGCTATAGTAGAAACAAAGACTACAGCAAAGATATTTGAACAATGGAATTACCAGTCCCTGGCACTGGGAAATCAAGGGGGAGATCATGAGGTTGATGCCCTATGAAGAATCTAAACGGGTATCAAAAGGGGGAAATGAAAAGGAAATTTGAGGAATTTACATCAAAAAACTAATCAGCCCTTTGTTTTGCTTCTGTAAATATGCTTGCTGTATGCAGGAGCTCATGCAAGAGCTCACTTGCACTTTGCTCAACTTGTAAATGTAACTGTTTGTACCCATAAGAGCCCTCGCCTCTTGTAGCACCTTGTACCCTGGCATATCCTGCTTCCTGTAACAATTTGCAATGTTGGTAACCCTTAGCAACTCCTGCCCTTCTCCAGTGTTACTACTTGCAATCTGCATAGCAACTCCCGCCATTTGTAACAGTTCGAGTTCAAATTGACCAATCAGCTTGTGTAAAATTCTTGTGTATAAGGAATGTTGCAACTGAGCACACTGCCCAGATCTTCAGAGCACTAGCTCCTCTGGGACCATGCGTAATAAACCTGAGTTCTTCTCTCCGAGTTACTGCTTGATTTTTCACTGGACTGGGTTTGGGATTTTTCCACAACACTATCTTTTCATTTCCCTCATTCCAGTGGTTATAATGGAATGAGCTTTCCTTAAAATCCTTAATACTTTAGCTGCATAATCTAAAACCTTGTGGAATATGCTGGGGTTTCTCAAACTGGAGCAGTATGCTCGAGATGCATAAATCTATGGGGTAAACATAATTTATTTTTCTAGAAGATCAATTTTATTTGAACATTCACATAGGGAAAACAGGTAATTTGAGCGGCAATTTTCAACATAGTTTATATGACAATAACCACATACACTGTAGAATAAAATGAAAATTTTCTGTGTATTTTTGCAAATAAGCATGAGACTTCAGACAAATTTTTGCACTTGTGGTGGGACCTCTTTGGGCTATCCAGACTTCCCAGAGATACATTTCCACTCTATTTTGCCATTTGGGGTATTTTGGTGGAAAAGTTTGAAGCTTATGGTATATAACAAAAAGACTAATGATTTTAAAATCAGATAGACCTGAGTTTCAGCCTCAGTTCCGATCTATATTTATTTTATGGCTTGCCTTGAGGAAGTCAATTAATTTCTTTGAGACTCAGTTTTCTCATCTGTAATAGAGGGAAAAATCTTCATGAGGATTATATGAGAAAACATCTCTAAAGCGTGCAGTACCTGGTAGATGCTCAATAAATGTTAATGTTATCTCAAATTTTTAGGAGTCAAAAGAAAATGAGGCTGCTTGAATATAATGAGATTTTGCCAGAGATAGTGCAACTTTTATTACTTAATAAGAAAAAATAAGCCTTAGGTAATATGATATTAAAATTCAGTTTACGGGAAGACACAGTAGATGACCTATGATAGATGGGAAATTCCAAAGCCAGGTCATCATATGAAACATTTCCAAAAGAAATGCTTCAAAACAGGTTCCAAGAAATAAAAAGAAGTCAGATAGTGGAAGAGAGTAGGAAGGAAAATTTTTGAAAATATCTTCTTGCAGAGATCTGTTGCCAGGTTAAAACTCCACTCCATCTTTCACAGAAGTGCTAGGGTGGAGGAGATATTACCACCTTCGCCTAAACCCTAGTGAGAGGAGGTTTCACCGGACCACTCGGAGAGCTTGAAATTGGTTCCTTGCACTAGAGGCAGAGGATTGGAGCTGTGCTCCATTCTGAGAAAGCTAATGTGGCCCTTGGCAGGAGAACAGGGTTGACTGTGTTGGAATTGCCTGGCATTCCTAGAATTTGTCAGAATAAGGTATGTTTGATTGTTTCCTGGGAACCAAATAGGGGCCATGCAAGAGAACCAAGAAAGGGTCACTTTGGACCCTGTGCAATAAAGCCACCTAGAGGGGTAGAGAGACTTCAGCAAAAAACATTGGAGATAACTATTGGATTCCTAGGGGTTGAGGAAAGAGTTGTAAACTACCAATCTGATTAGAAATGTATTAACCAAGTCTCCTAAATTGCAGGAGAGAGGTCCTCAGTGATGGGGACATTTAAAGAACCCAAAGAAGAGCCAGAGACCCAGAGAGTAGAAATTCTACCAAGGAAGAAATGACCCATCTATTTACCTCTTCTCTCTGTTTCTGCTTCAGCCCTGGTGAGGGTCCAGATAGAAGCTAACAAGTGGGGAGAGAAATAAAAAAAAATCTATTGCCCTTCTTTCTCCAAAGCCAGATGGCCACCACCTACAGGCCTTAGGATGAGGTAGATGAAAGAACCTTATCTCTGAGTAAAGCCTGAAGAATTTGATTAATATCTTAGACTGAATATGTCCTGATTACTGAACCAACATTGTATTTTGTGACTGATTGATCTTAGGACTATTTTTTCTCAAAGAAATGAATGGAAAAGTTATGAGATCTGTCCAAGTTTCCATCCAGGGTCAAGGCAAATTTACCCCAATGGAGTACATTTTATTTGCATATTAGAAGGCAAAATAAAGTTGTGTTTTGATTCTGTCATAATTATATTTTAAAAATACTGGTTATACTCATTAATTTTTCTTTTATTGAACAGACATCTGAATGCTTATCATGTGCCAGGCATCTCCTAAGAGTAAGACATACAGTAGAATGAAAAAGAGTCCTGCTCTCAAATTGCTTATGGCCTATGTCAAGGGTCAGCATACTTCTTCTGTAAAGAGCTAGATGAAAAATATTTTAGGATCCGTGGGACACTGAAGATCTGTTGCATATTCTTTTTCTTTTTTTTAACCAACTCTATAAAAAAAGTGCCAAAACTATTCTTGAGGGTAATACACAAAGAGATCATGGGTCAGGTTTAGCCCATGGGCCTTAGTTTGCTGGCTCCTAATGTGTGGAAGAACAAATTTTTTAAAACCGCCAATCACCATACATTTATTATGATTAAAGATGTGTTTAGGACACTTAAGGAGGAGACACAGAAGAACATTACCTAACTCTGATTGAGGAATCAAGATATCTAGGAAGCAGCAGTATCGATTTGAGACCTGAAGGATGAGTAGGAGCTAGTCAGGATTAAAGGAGGTGAGTGGTATTCAAGACAGAGGGAGCTGCTTCTATAGAGGCACCAAAGTTTGACAGAGCTTGATTCACTTTAGAAACTACAAAAGGGGAAACTTAACCTTACGGAGGTTAAATAGTTGACTCAAGGTCACACAACTAGTAAGTGATATAGCCTGAAGTCTTAACACAGGTGTGTCTGACTCTAAAACCATGTTTTTAGCCACTATATCATACTTCTGCCCTGGTACTGAGGCTATGTCTAAGATCTGCTTCTTAGTATTTGCAAATCAGCAGCTTTGTCCGGTTCACTTCTGCTTTCCCCAGGGGTGAAAATGTCAAAGTTCTAAAAGGGCTTACAAATCTTAAAAATAAGGATGAATGAATAATATTGGGTTGTCTTGATTATCTCTAGTTTTTCCCTCTTAAAAAGAACTCTTCTACCCAATAAAACCTAATACACATTGCTCAAATTCAGAGTTTGCTTACTCCATCCTTATAGGAAGGTTTTTATTTTCCTGATAGCTAAGCTCTAGCACTACAATAATGTAATTTCTTATCTTCTCATTATAGATGTAGACACTTAGAAGGGATAGTACTCTCTGGCTTGGACTACATATTGTAATTGGTCCAAGTATAATTCCTATCTTTATCACTTACATCGATGACCTTGGACAAGTGAATTTACTCAGCACAGATTAAATCTGTCAATTTTTTATTGATTACTTGATGAATTTTTTATTGAGGTAGCATAGTTTGGAAAGCTAGGTTAGCCATGAAGCAACTATCCCACGAAAACACTCAGCTTGCCATGTATTCTTGGAGTCAGCAAGAATAGAGGTTGAAATGAGGAGGAAAAGGGGATGGAAATGGTTTAGTTTTGCTGTTGTTGGTCAGTGGTTCTTAATCAGGGCTGTGCTTTATCACCCTGAGAGCTCTTTTAAAATATAGAATCTTGGCCCTGTCCTAAATCTCTCCAGGGCTGAGATCCGAGAATATGTATTTTTAACAAGTTCCCGAAGTTAAGAACCACTACCTTGGGAGAACAAACAGGCAGGTACCTAATGAACTAAAAATATAACAGACACTGATTGTTCTAAAAAATATAACAGACACTCTTGATCTATGGATAGAAATTCTGCCTATTTTTTACAGAAATAGAAAAAAAAACACTAAAATTCTTATGAGACCATAAAAGACTCCAAATTACAAAACTAATCTCAAGAAAGAACAAAGCTGGAGGAATAACACTTCTTAATTTCAAACTATGTTACAAAGGTATAGTAATCAAGACAGTATGATACTGGCATAAAAACAGACACATAAACCAATGGAGCAGAATTAAGAGCCCAGAAATAAACCCATGAATATATGGTCATCTAATATTTGGCAAAGGAGTCATTGATACTCAATGGAGAAAAGATAGTCTCTTCGATAAATGGTGTTGGAATACTGGATATTTACATACAAACTAATGAAATTGGACCCCTATCTTATATCTCTTACAAAAATTATCACAAAACTCAAAGCAGATTATACACTTAAATATAAGACCTGAAACCATAAAACTCCTAGAATAAAACATAGGAAAAAAGCTCCTTGACATTGCTCTCGGCAATGAGTTTCTGGGTATGACAACAAAAGCACAAGTAACAAGGGCAGAAATAAACAAGTGGGACTGCATCAAACTAAAAAACTTCTGTACAACAAAATAAATGATCAACAAAATGAAAAGGCAACCTATGGAATGGGAGAAAATATTTGCAAACCATATATCTGATAAGAGGTTAATATCCAAAACATATAAGGTACTCATACAACTTAATAACAACAAAAACAATAATCTGATTAAAAATGGGAAAAGAAACTGAATAGATATTTTTCCAAAATAAATATACAAATGGTCAACAGGTACATGAAAAGGTGTTCAACATCATTCATTATCAGGGAAATGCAAATCAAAACCACAATGAGATATTACCTCACACCTGTTAGAATGGTTATTAGCAAAAAGATAAGAGATAAGTGCTAGTGGGAATGTGAAGAAACAGGGATACATGCACTGTTCGTGGGAATGTAAATTAGTATAGCCACTATGGAAAATAGTATGGTGGTTCCTCAAAAAATTAGAAATAGAACTACCATATGACCTAGCAATCCCACTCTGGGATATATATCCAAAGGAAAGAAATCATTATCTCGATTTGCACTCTCATGTTCATTGCAGCATTACTAACAATAACAAAGACATGGAAACAACCTAAATCTCTGTCGAATAAATGTATAAACAAAATGTGATTAATAAATCTATATCTATATATACAAATTAATGGAATATTATTCTGAAATATTATTTGGCCATAAAAACAAGGAAATTCTGCCATTTGTGACAACACGGATGATTCTTGAGGGCATTATGTGAAAGTGAAATAAGTCAGACAGAGAAAGACAAATATGTATGATATCACTTACATGCAGAATCTAAAAAAAAATACTCATAGAAATAGAGAATAGATTGGTGATTGCCATTGGAGCAGGGTGAGTGAGGGAAGTGAGTGAAAGTGGTCAAAGGATACAAACTTCCGGTTATAAGATGTGCAAATCATGGGGATGTAATGTACAACATGGTGACTGTAGTTAACAATACTGTGTCTGTATACTCATAGGTTGCTAAGAGATGAGATCTTAAAAGTTCTCACCACAAAAAATAACTCTGTGAGTTAGTAACTATGTAAAGTGGTGGGTGTGTTAACTAACCATATAGTGGTAATCATTTTGCAATATATATATATCTCAAATCATCACATCGTATACCTTAAACTTACACATATTATATGTTAATAAAGCTAGAAAATAATAGGAAATTCTGCTTTAGAAGGGAGTATATGGAAGTTCACTATTCTAATGTTTCTACCCTGAGAAATGAGTTTTCATTACTAAATTAGTTGGATGTGATCGTAGTAATGAGTATGACACTCTTTAATGCTATACTTCTAGAAGAAATGAGTAAAAATAGCAAAGTGAAAGCTCAAACTGTAATCAAAACAAGTTCATGTATTTCAATAAGTTAAAGACTGCCTATATTTCCTCTACATCCCAAGAATGCAAAGGAATATAAAAGATATAAATTCATGATGATGAAGAGAATGGGAAAGGGGCCATTAGTGGGTGAAAGCTGGATGAAAGCTGGAAAATAGATGGAGGAATAGTAACTGATGAAGCATTTTGGAAGAAGCCACAATTTAGAATACTTTCAGAGAGATGACACAATGAAAGAAAAAGTAACCCTTCCCTGCATAAATGTTAGATTTGAAAAAGAGAATGAGTGAGATGTAAGGCAGAAGCAAGAGGATTGAATTATATACTTTTTATAGAGTCGATTCCATTTTCCTTCCCAATCTTGTGGACAGAATGCCCTGTAGTCAGATATATCTTCCACAAGTTCCAAAAATTGGAGTACTATTCTTTAAAGAGATGAAGACATCCAAGAGGAAAATCCTCTACATGTTTGCATTCAGGAACCACCACCCCGCTCCAACAAAATGATTAGATCCCTACTCATGTGTATGCAGGTCCCAGTCACTTCTTTTTATTGCCTTATTCTTCCATGTAAACAAAAAAATCAATGATTACCATATATTTGAGGAAAACTTTTAATATGAAACAGGATGGTAAACAAATAGAAAAAAAATAAAGGACTCTTGAGAGAGAACAAAGAGAATCAAAGACACTCTAATTAGTTATTCAGAGCGATTCAAGAAAATATTGCATTTATATAACAGAAATATTTAAAATAAATAATAAAAAACAAGAAAGATCTCTTGAAATAAAATATATGATGGCTGAGATAAAATTCAAGAGAAGAGTAGGAGCTAAAGTTGAGGAAATATCAAAGAAAGCACAAAAAGACTAAAAGATGGAAAATGAGATAGAAAAATATGATATATAGCAGGGGTAAATCTGGGAAATTCTACATTTGACTAGTAAGAATCCAAGAGGGAACAAACTAGAGAGAATTATCAAAGAAACAATGCAAGAGGATTTTTCAGAGTATATTCTTGTGAAATTTCGGAACACAAAATAGAGTCATCTTCAAAGCGTCCAGATGGAAAAAAAACAAAACAAAACAGGTAACCTACAAAGAAATGAGAATGATACTGACATCATGACTTCTTTCTTTTTTTTATTTATTTAAATTAGTTTCAAGCATACAGTACATTGGTTAGACATCTATATCGTTCATAAAATGATTCCCCCAATTGCTCTCTCCCTCCCCTGACCCTCCACTTAGCCATCATATTAATGCATTCTCTATGCCATGTTCCCCATCCCCATGACCAACTATCAACTACTAATTTGTACTTCTTTAACCCTTCACCCGATTCTCTCAGACCCCCCAACCTCCCTCCCCTCTGTCCATCACCAAATTGTCCACTATATTTGTGACTCTGTTTTTGATTACCATTCTTTATTCCTGTTTTTGATACATGGTTTTTCTTCTTAAAGAAGTCCCTCCAACATTACCTGTAATACTGGCTCGGTGGTGATAAATTTCCTTAGCCTATTTTTGTCTGGGAAGCTCTTTATCTGTCGTTCCACTCTAAATGATAGATTTGCTGAATAAAGAATCCTTGGTTGTATATCCTGAGTCTTCATCCTATCGAATATTTTTTACCAAGCCCTTCTGTCCTGCATAGTTTCTTTAGATAAATCAGCTGCCAGTCTTATGGGTGTTCCTTTATAAGTAATTAACTGTTTTTCTTTTACTGCTTGTAATATTCTTTCTTTGCATTTAAACTTTGGCACTTTAATTATGATGTGTCTTGGTGTGGGCCTCTTTGGATCCCTGATGTTTGCAATTCTCTGAGCTTCCTAGGGTTTTATGTCCATTTCTTTCACCAAGTTAGGGAAGTTTTCCATCATTACTTCTTCAAACAGCTGTTCGACATCTTGATTTTCTTCAGTTACACCGATTAGACGGATATTTGGACCCTTAACAGTGTCCCGTATGCTCCTTAAATTATTTTTATAGTGTTGGCATCTTATCTCTTGCCATTCTGATTGAGTGTCCTTGGTTGTCTCGTCCTCTACATAGGGCATTTGATCCTTTTCTTTATTCACTCTGTTTATTCCTTTATTTATTCCATTTAATACACTTCTCCTCAGATAATGTATTCTTCATTTCAGACTGGTTCCCTTTTATAATTTCCATTTCTATTTTTATGTTTTTATCTCTTGTTGAAGTTCTCACTGAATTTAACCAAAAGTTCACTGAGCATCTTTATTACCAGTGTTTTGAACTCTGCATCTGTTAGATTACTTGACTCCATTATATCTGGATCTCTGTTCTCTCATATGGGTTTCTGTTTCAGGCGAAACTTAGCCCAAGCCTCTACCCCTCCGGGGCCACCTGTTAAGATTCAGCAAGCAATCCACAGATGCTGTGCTTATAGTTGCCTCAAAAGGCCACACCAGAAACCGAGGCCAGCCTCCTCCAATGTGAGTCTAGGTGCTGCTCAGAAAGGAGCACCTGACTTGCTGAGGATACACCTGGATGTGGCTTAGGTGGAGCCGCAGTTGGGCTAGGCAGGGTTTTAAGAAATCCTCTGGGTGGAGCAACCTCTGTTATCCAATTTAATGATGTCACGGCTGTGGCGGTGCTGTGTCTGCACAATGGTAGAGGGGAGGGCTCAATAGGGAACAATGGATACCACTGGCACTTCTGTATAGGACAAGTCTCGCCTAAACCCTCACTCCGACAATGTCTCCCTGTAAGTCCTTGGTGTCCTCTGCACACAGCCAATAGGGCACTGGTGCTAGAGTGAGCAGGTCCATCACCATGAAAATCTGCTCATGGACATGGCCCCTTTAAGGGGCGTCTGCTGGGGCTGCAGCCTCGGTCTCACTCAGCTGCTCGAGACCAGGCAGCTCCGTGTCCTCGCCCGTCCTACCTTCTGCTGTTGCAGGGTGCTTTCTTGGATTTCTCCCTAGTTGTATGGCTTGTTCATCTAGATCCCAGGCGATGTTTCCTTGCTGCTGCTCCTTGTTTCCTTCACAACTTTGATTTGGTCGCCAGAGGGATGAACAGAGCCTCTATCATCTACGTCATATTTTTTTTCTACCTTGATATCATGACTTCTTATCAGCCATTTCACAAGTGAGGAGACAACATTGAAGCAATGCTTTCGAAGTTCTGAAGGAAAATGACTTTCTTCAAAATAGTTAAACTATCAGTCAAGTGTGAGAATAGAATAAAAGCATTTTCACATGTGAGGTGACTTCCAAAATGAATCTGCATGAAATACTTTTAAAGGCAGTTGAGGATTTAGTCCAGCAAAAAAAGGAAAGAAAGAAGAAGACATGAATTCTTGAAAAGAGTCTATGCAACACAGGGAAGCAGTGAAGTTCCAAGATGGTAGCTGTGGAGTCTGGAGAGAAATTAGCCCACAGTGGAGCCAAAGTTGGGAGGCCTCTGGTAAGAAAGTTTCCAGAAAAAAGTTTCCATTCATCAGTTATGATAAAGACTTTGAAAACAAATCAACAAACAAACTAAGAATATGATACAGGAAAATAGTATAAGGTGGGGAAAAAAGCTTCTAGAAACTCCAGGAAAAAATGAAAAAGCTGGACGAGAAAAGAAATATAATCTAATTCTTGGCCCTGAAATGAACACTGTGTGCATAGTCAAAATAATATGCTATGTGACTGATTTTAACCTTCGAGTTAGCATTTAGATAAGATACAAAAGACTTAATTGTAATTATAGAAAGAAAAAAGAAACATGAAAAAATTGGAAAGGTAAAAGAAAGAGCACTGAAGAAACATGTAATACAGTGCTGCACCCACAATATGTAAAAGTCAAGGCAACAGAGAGGAATAAAAATAATTATGTATTTATGTTAGATGAATGGGAGAGGGAAGAAGGAATGATATGAGAAGGACTGAGTGGTATAAGCATTTTTTTTAGAGATAAGAGGTCATAACTACAAGAAGAAACAGCTTAACAAGTAACAGGGGTTCTCCTGGAGAACATAAACATGGGATGTGGCATGGTGGAGCAGAAGTCTCTTGCTTTGCATCATAAACCCTCCTGTATTAAGCTTTAACCTTGTGTGTGTATCGCTTTGATAAATACTTTTGAATTGTTTAAGAAATTAAGCTATTTGTTTTTTTCAGGATTTTGTCCAATGGGACGCCACCACGAATAATGGGATTTAGATCAGAAAAAATCAATTAACAAGCACTTGTTAAACACTTATGTTCTAAAAGAAGTTCTGAGAGTTTTTAAGACAGTCTCTGTCCACAAGGAACTTGTTGGGTAAAGCAAACCAATGCATGAAACAATTAGAGAATACATAGTAAAATGCTGAATTATTAGAATGCTAAATTATGCCCACTCGCAAATATAGCAGCAGGAAGATGAAGTCAGTTTAAATTGAAATTAGGGGTGGTTTCAGGTAGAGCTGGGGCTTGTTTCTGGTCTTAAATGATGGAAAAAATAGGAATAGGTCTAGAAGGGAAAGGCAAAATGTACAGTGACTTGAAGATTTTTTCCTACTCATGTATTATTAGGTAGAAATTTTTATCCTCTCTAATATCACTAAAAAGTTCTTTCTCTTTAAAGCTCCTTAATATAACAACTTTCTCAGAGTGGATTATTTTTTCTTGCTGACAGAGCAGTACATTTTCTGTCGCTTTGCAGAATGGGAACTGTCATTTACTAAATGAGCCTTTCTCTGTTCTTTGCTCCTTCAGTGCCAAGTCTTAATAAAGACAGATGGATTTCCCTTTTCCCCATCCTGCTGCTGCTTCCCATCTCAGGCTGATGAGACTGATACTGAGAGCCTGACCTGGTCATTGTCAAGTTATATAAAAGGTTTCATCCTTATTTATTGCCATACTTTAATTACTAGTGGGAAAGTATCAATTAAGAAACAAAGGTTTTAAAATAATTTCAACAAAAACAGGCTGTCTGAGCAAATGAAAACCTTTTTTTCTTTTTTTTTTTTTTCTTCTTTGGTGGGGAGAGTGAAAGTGTTAGTGTTGTTTAGGTTAAATTTCATTAATAGGAACTCACGGTATAATGTTTCATGAAGAAAGTACATGTTAAAAACCATGTAGTTACAGGATTTTCAATTCAAATATTTGGCTTCAATTCAATGAAAAATTTAGCCAAATAATTAGACTTTACTGGTTATTCAGGAAGCCTTTTATAAATAGTACATCAGACTTTAGAGTGGTTTCTTGGTATTAGCCCTGAAGATCAGTTTTATAGTATAGTCATTGACTCCCTAAATCCTTTGGGAGATGTTAGCTGCTCCCCATATGTTGTGATGCAGTGTGGGAACACCAGGAATACCCTTTGCCCCCAATTCACCCAAAACTATTTCCCTCTTCTTTTTACTGCCCCAAATCTAAAATGCCATTCATTCATTCCTTGGTGGTAGGATTTTGCACCTCTACAGACCCTGAGCTAAATCGATTTGCCCCTCAGGTTTTATGGCTCCATTCAGTTTCTAACATTTCAATGGGAATGAATTTATCTGGCCATTTGTGTGTGTAATGATTTTTTTTCAGGATAACATCAATGTTTTTTTTCTTTTTAAAAAATTTTTAATGATGAATATACTGTAATGTCTATGTATGAAATCTATCATATATATGAGTATATATAACGTATGCATATTATTTAAGTAATAATAATAAAATGAGCATCTACCTACCCACTATATAGTCTAAGAAATAGAATATAATCAAAATCTTTGAAGTTCCTTGGGTGCTCCTTTCTCCTCTCCAGAATTAACCATGATTCGGAATTTTCTATTTATCATCCACCTTGCTCTTTATGTATCTCTAAACAACCTGTTTGGATTTTATGCATGTTTTGGATCTTATCATTCATAGATTCATGCTGTGTATATTTTTCTGAAACTTTTTTTTTTTTTGCTCAATATTATGTTTTTGAGATTCACCCATGTTGATATGTATGGCTATACTTTATTCATTTTTATTGCCTAAGTATTCTATTGTATAAATACACCAAAATTTATCCATGCTGTTAGATTTCTTACTTTGGATTAAAAAA
>NW_006440619.1:1625425-1632390 GCF_000325575.1 Pteropus alecto | reverse complement strand
TATAAAGTGAAAGTCCTCTCCACTCTCCCTCCAGCTTTGTAGAAGTAACCACTTTTAACAGTTTAGTTTCCATATCTCTAGATTTTTTTCTATGCACGTGCATATATATGTGTGTGTGTACACATATAAGGAATAGGATTACATACACATTGTCCTGTAATTTGCCTTTATTCAGCCACATACTGTGGATAGGCCTCCATGTCATTACTTACATATTTACCTTATTCTTTTAAATGTCTTCCCTTTATTCCTTGGTATATATGTAGCTTAAATTATTTAACTGATATACTACTGATGAATACTGGGTTGTTTAAAGTTTTGATATTATAACAACACTGCAGTGATTGTCCTTATATATTCATATCTCTGCACAGAAAGGTGAAATTGTTGGGTTGAAGATAGTCAAGCTTAAAAATTTTATTGATACAGCTAACTGTCTTTCAAAGAGGATCACCAATTTACACTCCCACCAACAAGGTATTGGCACAATCCTTTTCCACATGCTCCCTCCAGTGATGGATAGAAACTGATAATTAATATTTTTTGTTTCTGATTATAAAAGGACTACATTTAATTTGTAGATGAAGTTGGAAAAATGGATGAGTATTAATAAAAATTAAAACACTCCATTATTATTAATCAGAAAGAACAATCATTACCCATTTGGTGTAGTTAACTTTCACTCTTCTTTCTTTATGTATGTTGATGATATTTTAAACCAAAAAGAAATATGTCCTAAGACATTGAGAATTCCTCAAAGCCTTTAATACATGTATCACATATTAACTTTGTAGTTCTTTCACTGAAACACTTTTTAAATCACTTTTATTTTCATATATATCATACAGTGAACTTGTTCCTATCAAAGATCTATGCCACCATCAAAATCAAACAGCTCTACACTGTCCATTATTTAATATTTCTATTTACTAACTAAGTATTATCTTACATGTCTTTACTCTTTCTCTCCACTTCTGTCACCAGCAATTGCATTTTGCTTTTCTTTTTAGGTCACCTTTTTTTTTTAACTAAGTTTATTGGGGTAACCTTGGTTAATACAATTATATAATTTTCAGGTGTACATTATAATTTTTTTCTCCTCTTTAATTCCCCCCCACCGCCACTTCCACCCCTGACCTATGGATGTTGCCATTTCCCCTTAAGAACTGGCTCTGAAGGCGGGGCGTCTCCTCCCACACACTCGCGGCATGCACTCAGGGCCTGGCACCCCTGGCACACTCAGGGGACCTGGCGCACCCAGGATATGGTCCGTGGTTCCACCTGGGGTGTGAACCCAGGATCTTCTGCCTGTAAAGCAGACGTGCTAACCACTACACTATACATCTCTATATTCTATTGTGTGTTTACCACCCAAAGTCCAGTTTCTTTCGGCTACCATATATTTGATCCTCTTTATCCGCTTCACCATCCTCCTACCCCCCTATATTTGACCCCCTTTACACCATCTACCTCACCGCCCCCATCCCCTACCCTCCGGTAACCACTAGTCTATTGTCCATGTCCATGAGTCTCTGTTTGTTTGTCCTGTTCATTTGTTGCTTTTAGGTTTATATCTCGCATATAAGTGATTTTTCTGTCTGGCTTATTTCGCTTAGCATGATTATCTCCAGGTCCATCCATGTTGTCGCAAATGGCTGTATTTCATCTCTTCTTATGGCTGAGTAATATTCCATTGTATATGTATGTGCCACAGCTTCTTTAGCCAATCATCTATCGTAGGACACTTCGGGTGCTTCCATGTCCTGGCCACTGTGAATAATGCTGCTATGAACATTGGTGTGCAAATATCTTTATGGATATGATTTTTTAAGTCTTTGGGGTAAATACCCAGTAGAGGGATCGCTGGATCATATGGAAGATCAATTCTTAGTTTTTTCATGAACCACCATACTGTTTCCATAGTGGCTGTACCAATTTGCAATTCCACCAGTAGTGTATGAGGGTTCCTTTTTCTCTGCATCCCCTCCAGCATTTGTTATCAATTGTCCTGTTAATTATAGCTATTCTAAAAGGCGTGAAATGGTATTTCATTGTGGTTTTGATGTGTGATGTTGAGCATCTTTTCATATGTTGGTTGGCCATTTGTATGTCCTTTAGGGAGAAGTGTCTGTTCAGGTCCTCTGCCCACTTTTTGATTGGATCGTTTGTTTTTTTGTCGTTATTGAGTTGTATGAGTTCTTTGTATGTTTTGGATATTAGGCCCTTATCGAAGGCATTGCTTGCAAATATATTTTCCCATTTAGATGGTTGTCTCTTTACCTTGTTGACGATTTCTTTGCGGAGCAGAAGCTTTTTAGTTTGATGTAGCCCCGTTCATTTATTTTTGTTTTTACTTTTCTTCTTTTTAGGCCACTTTAAAAGAAATTGAAAATAATACCCTTTTGATTTTATTTTATTATTCTTTATAAAACATTCATTTCTCTTTGAATATTCACGTTTTTGGGTATAATATGACACTATATTTTAAATTATTCCAGATTGCTCTATTCTTTCATGTACTTAGGACATGTTTTTCAAATTTTTAGCCTGAGGTAGTAATGACTATTAATAATTACTCTAATGACCTCTTCAAATTTATGGACCATCCTTGTGTTATCTAGTACAAAATGGATTTTTAAAATGCCAAGTTATTTTCTTTCATTTTTAGGATTGGATCCAATATGCAACTCTGTTCATGTCATTTTTCTGCTTTGTCTTTTCATTTCTTAGTTTTCACAAAAATGGTATCATACTAAATATATTACTGTATACTTTGATTTTTTTATTTGATTTCTTATAATAATCTTTTCTATCTAGTACATAGCGAGTTACTTCACTCTTTTTAATAGGTGGGTACTGTTCTACAAAATGATGTGCGTAATTTACTGAACCATTATCTTATTGATGAACACAGGTTTTTTTTCACAGTTGTTTGCTTACTGTAAACAATACTCTTTGGATAACCAACTTGTTTTAGTTTACCTGGGACTCTCCTGGTTTTAGCAATAAAAACCTCATGTCCCTGAAAATCCTTCAGTCCTGGGCAAACTAGGATAATTGGTCACCCCACTTCTTCTTGCATCTATTTTTATCTACCTTTACTTTTTTTTCTGTCACATACTTTCCCAAAACTGAGATTGTCAGGTCATATAACTGCTTTTATATATGACACTTTGTAGGAAATCCCATTACAATGGGACCCAGGTAATTACTTGAGTGAGGAATGAGGAAAGGAAATCATAGGACATGGCTCTGGTCCATGTTAGAAGCCATAATAAAAGTCTTTTAGCATTAAGCCATTTGAGCAGGAGAAGAGAGAATCATAGAAAGGGCATGAAGATTGATGAATGGGTAAAGAAAAATTCAGAAGGACCCACAAAAACAAATTTTACTCTCATATTTTTGCCTAGAGTGAATTCTGCTATCTAGAACCTCTAGTTTAAGGACAACAGTGATTAAGAATCTGGAGACCTGGATTGTTTAATATCTTTGTGTCTCAATTTTAAAAATTCAAATAGTAAGGACTAAACATTTGCCCCTTTCTTGTATCCTGGAGGTATTGGAAGGCTAAATTCCAGTGTTTATAAAGTACCTCAAGCTACTCAAAACATTAAAAGGGTTATGAAAATATGAAATACTTGTCTGGGTAATCCACAGATGTCTTCTTGGCTCATTCTCAGATGCTGGGTTAAATTAGCATCTCTTAATTAGTATTGAGCAAACAAGGTTTCAATAGGCCTATATAATAGGTACATGTACAGCTTCTTCTGCTATCTGAGGCACTGCATTTCAGAGATAAGAGTCTCAATATTGTTTGCCTCATGGTTTTAGTCAGGCAGCAATTAAGGAAGCAAAAACATGTGCCTTCCAGGACCTTGGTCACTTTAAAAATAGTTTCAAGGTGATTTTTTGGGTAGCCGTTGGCTGAATGATTGGTTTTCCATTGATAATTGCCAATGTATTTCCTGTTAGGCCTAAGAGGGACAGAGAGAGAGAGAGAGAGAGAGAGAGAGAGAGAGAGAGAGAGAGAGAGAGAGAGTTAGAAAGAAACAGTCTAAGTCTATTTATTATTTATAATCTTCTTAGATCGACTCTAGGAATTCTTAGCTTTGAAACACCAGAAAAGAATAGTAACTAATCCACCAAACTCATGTGAAATAACCAAAGCCTGAGAAGCTGCCTTTGAGCTACCTATTCAAAAGAGGCAGAACTGTGAAAGGCCTTGAAAATTAAAGTCTCAAACCAGAGGATAGTCTCTATGGGAAGGGGTCAGATGGCCTAGTAGAAGCAAAGATTTAGGACCTGTTTCTGCCGAATGGCTATGAGACCTCAGCTACTGGACACCAGTTTCTCATCTGGTAGATATAGTTAATAATACCTGTTCTGCCTGGAGAGGCACTATAACGTAGTTGTTATGAGTGCAGGCCACAGAACCACAGTATTTGAGTTCGAATCTTATTTGTCACTTATTTGCTGTATGACCTTGGGCAAGTCGCCTAGGTCTCTGAACCACAGTTTCTTAATCTGTCAAATGGGGTTAACAATGGCATTGGCTCCCAAGCTTTCTTGAAGGATTAATGTGACATAATTTAGGTAAAATGCTTAGAACTATGTTTTACACATTTTGCCATGAACATTTACCAAATGTTAGCTGCTATAATATATTATGCTTAAAATGGTGATTTACGGGCTCAAGATCTAGCCTGCCTGCATTCAAATCCTGGCTCTGCTAGTAAATAACCTTGTAAAATTACTTAACCTCTCTGTGACTTGGTATTTTCATATGCAAAATGGGGATAGTAATTGTAATGACCTCAAAGGGTTTATTGCAAGTATGACATGAAATATTTTGTGTGAAGGGCTTAGAACAGTGCCTGGCACAGAGTAGCATTTAATAATCCAGTATTATAATTTTTATCCAAGAGTTTTGATATAGGCCATGTTTATACTCAGGGCTTTAATGAATGAATGAATGAATGAATGAATGAATGAATTTTTATTATTTTTATTTTTCAATTACAGTTGACATTCAATATTATTTTATATTAGTTTCAGGCATCAGGGCTTTTCTTTTTCCTGGCTTTACTCATCCCTTTCCTTTGATGTTAACCATCTTCTAAAGCCCAGTATCTTCATCATTGTTTCACTGTTTCTTTTTTTTTTTTTCATTTTCTTTATTTACGACCCTCTTTTAATGCTGCATAAAGTTTAGTTGTCATTGAGGCTTTGCAATTTAGCTGAACTGTAAGCTAGAACTAAAAGGAATTTAAGATTGAGTATTGAGGATGAATAAAGACTGGGGCTTTTGAGAGGCAATCACACCATTGGAAAGTCAGTCTGACAGGTTCTATTTAGTATTCCATGGTTATTGCAAGAAAAATATGATCTATTAATACATGTGAAAATCCAAAAATAAATATTGTGCATCTATAAAATGCTGAATGGAAGGAACTGCTTGTTATGCTCCAACTTTAGTTGACAGCTCACAATCACAGATTACAGACACTATTTAATGAGTGCTTCTGATGTACTGAATCCTACATCATATCAGTTATGCATTATACCAATTTTATGTGGTAGGCATTAACTCCATTTTACAATTAAAAACAAGGATACACTTCAAGTAGTTTAAGTAATTTATCCCAAGTTTATATAGCTCATAACTGATGAAACCAGGATTTAAACCTATATTTATCTAATTTCAAATCTCCTGATCTTTCTTCTCTACCATGTTTAAAAGTTTTTGCTCTCAGTACACAGTGTCACTGACTATGAATTACTTTGGAGATTCAGAGACTTGTCTGGTAGCCTGGATGAAGAAGCAGAGAGAATGCTGAGCATTTTTCTTATTACTGTACCTCGCTGGACAATCTCTTGCCCTATCCAGCCAAAAGGACTACAGTAGTGAGTAATCTGATATTCATTTTGAAATGTGTGTTCCCAGAGTCCTAACTGGGCCCAGCCAGTAGACTAAATTGTGATTCAAAGTGCTAACTTCAGAGGGTTGGTATTTGCATGGATGTGTTTGAAATAATAAAAGAAGGAAACCCATTTGATGACTAGATATATTGTTCTTCCCTTGAGTCCTATTAAACTAGAATAAGAGCCAGCTCAGCATAGTGCTCCTCCCAACATCTGTGTGTTGGAGATATATGGCTACTCATCTAACTTTACCTCTGGAATTGAGGCTAGACACCAATTGATTGTGAAGCTGACTGACAAGATGGGGTGGGGGGAATTATGCTTCATACATTTAAAAAACATTCTTACTGGAATATTACTCAGCCATAAGAAGAGATGAAATACAGCCATTTGTACTTCAGACGATGAATAGATGGACCTCGAGATAATCATGGTAAGCAAAATAAGCCAGACAGAAAAAGTTGAAAATCACATGATATCACTTATATGTGGGATATAAACCTAAAAGCAACAAATGAATAGGACAAAAAGAGACTCATGGACATAGACAATAGACTAGTGGTTACCAGAAGGTAGGAGGGAGGTACATGGGGTACAGGGGGTCAAATATATGGAGATAGAAAGAAATCTAACTATGGGAGGTGAACGCACAGTGTAAATATATATATATATATATTTGACCCCGTTAGCTGTCTACCTACCTCGTACCCCTACTGCCTACCCTCTGGTAACCACTACTTTATAGTCCATATCCATGAGTCTCTGTTTGTTTGTCCTGTTCATTTGATACTTTTAGGGTTATATCCCACATATAAGTGATATCATGTGATTTTCAACTTTTTCTGTCTGGCTTATTTCACATACTATGATTATCTCGAGGTCCATCCATGTTGTTGCAAATGGCAATATTTCATCTCTTCTTATGGCTGAATTAATATTCCATTGTATATGTATGTGCCACAGCTTCTTTAGCCAATCATCTATCGTAGGACACTTCGGATGCTTCCATGTCCTGGCCACTGTGAATAATGCTGCTATGCACA
>NW_006440619.1:1621830-1625399 GCF_000325575.1 Pteropus alecto | reverse complement strand
CTCCCTACCCTCTGGTCCATTGTCCATGTCCATGAGTCTCTGTTTGTTTGTCCTGCTCATTTGCTGCTTTTAGGTTTATATCCCAATATAAGTGATATCATGTAATTTTCCACTTTTTCTGTCTGGCTTATTTCATTTAGCATGATTATTTCAAGGACTAACCATGTTGTTGCAAATGGCAGTATTTCATCTCTTCTTATGGTTGAGTAATGTTCCATTGTTTATATGTACCACAGCTTCTTTAGCCAATCATCTATCGTAGAATATTTTGGTTGCTTCCATGTCCTGGGCTCTGTGAAAAATGCTGCTATGAACATTGGTGTGCAAACATCTTTATGGATAAGACTTTTTAAGTCTTTGGGGTACATACTCAGTAGAAGGATTGCTGGATCATATGGTAGATCAATTCTTTGTTGTTTGAGGAACCTCCATATTGTTTTCCATAGTGGTAGTACCAATTTGCAGTCCCACCAGCAGTGTATGAGGGTTCCTTTTTCTCCACATCCTCTCCTACATTTGTTATTACTTGTCTTGTTGATTATAGACATTCTAACAGGTGTGAAATGGTATCTCATTATGGTTTTGATTTGCATTTCTCTAATAGCTAGCAATATTGAGCATTTTTTCATGTGTTTGTTGGTTATTTGTATGTCCTCTAGGGAGAACTGTCTGTTCATGCTCCTCTGTCCATTTTTTGATTGGATCATTTTTGTTGTTGTTGTTATTGAGTCGTATGAATTCTTTGTATATTTTGGATATTAAGTCCTTATTGGACGTGTTGCTTGCAAATATATTTTCCCATTCTGATGGTTGTCTCTTTACCTTGTTGACGGTTTCTTTTGCTGAGCAGAAGCTTTTTAGTTTCATGTAGTCTCATTCATTTATCTTAGCTTTTACTTCCCTTGCTTTTGAGGTCAAATTCATAAAATCTTCCTTAAGTCTAAGGTCCTTGAGTTTAGTTTCTATGTTTTCTTCTATGCATTTTATTGTTTCAGGTCTTATATGTAGGTCCTTCATCCATTTTGAGTTAATTTTGGTATGTGGTGATAGACAACAGTTTAGTTTCATTCTTTTGCAGGTGGCTTTCCAGTTTTCTCAACAACATTAATTGAAGAGGCTTTCCTTTCTCCATTGTATGTTTTTTGCTTTTTTGTCGAAAATTATTTGCCCATATAAATATGGGTTTACTTCTGGACTCTCGATTCTGTTCCACTGGTTCGTGTGTCTGTTTTGCTGCCAATACCATGCCGTTTTGATTATTGTAGCTTTGTAGTATAATTTGAAGTCTGGCAGAGTGATGTTTCTAATCTTGTTCTTTTTTCTCCGAATGGCTTTGGCAATGGGGTCTTTTGTGCTTCCATACAAATCTGATGATTTTTTGTTCTATTTCTTTAAAAAATGCCGATGGGATTTTAATGGAAATTGCATTAAATCTGTATAATGTTTTAGGTAATATGGTCATTTTAACTATCTTGATTCTTCCAATCCGAGAACACAGAATATCTTTCCATTTCTTTGTATCTTCTTTGATTCTTTTAATAGGGTCTTGTAGTTTTCATTATACACGTCCTTTCCATGTTTCATTAAATTTATTCCTAGGTATTTTATTCTTTTTGTTGCAATTGCAAAAGAAATTATTTTTTCCACGTCTTTGTCAGACAATTCATTAGTAGAGTATAGGAACACTATGGATTTTTGAACGTTAATTTTGTATCCAGAGACTTTACAGTATTTGCTTATTGTTTCTAGTAGTGTTCTTGTGGAGTCTTTAGTATTTTCTACATAGAGAATTATGTCATCTGCAAATAGTGACAGTTTGACTTCTTTGTTTCCTATTTGGATGCCTTTTATATCTTTCTCTTGCCTGATTGCACGTGCTAGGACCTGCAATATTATATCGAATAACAGTGGTGATAGTGGACAGCCTGGCCTTGTTCCTGATCTTAGAGGGAAGGTTTTTAGTTTTTCACCATTAAGTATAATGTTGGCTGATGGTTTGTCATAGATGGCCTTTATTATGTTTAGGTACTTTCTATACTGATTTTGTTAAGTCTTTTGATCATAAATAGATGCTGTACCTTGTTGAAGGCTTTTCCTGAATCTATCGTTATGATCATATGATTCTTATTTTTTATTTCGTTTATGTGGTGTATCACATGAATCGATTTGCGTATGTTGAATCGTCCCTGTGCTTCTGGGATGAAGCCCACTTGATCGTGGTGTATAGTCTTTTTAATATGTTGCTGTATTGGGTTCGCTAGTACCTTATTTAGGATTTTTGCATCTGTGTTCATGAGATATTAGACTATATTTTTCTTTTTTGTGTTATCTTTACCAGGTTTGGTATCAGAGTAATATTGGCCTCATAAAGTGAGTTGGGAATTATTGCCTCCTCATTGATTTTTGGAAGAGTATGAAGAGAGGAGATATTGAATCTTCTTTGAATGTTAGGTAGAATTCACTGATGAAGCTCTGTGGTCCTGGACTTTTATTTTTTGGTAGGTTTTTGATGATTGTTTCAATTTCCATACTGCTGATCAGTCTATTCAGATTTTCCAGTTCTTCTTGATTCAGTCTAGGAGGATTGTATATTTCTAAGTACTAGTCCATTATTTCTAGGTTATTAAATTTGGCATTATATACTTTTTCATAGTATTCTTGTATGATCCTTTGTATTTCTGTCATAATTTCCCCTCTTTCATCCCTGATTTTATTTGTCTCCTTTCTCTTTTTTATTTAGTGAGTCTGGCCAGGGGGTTGTTAATTTTATTAACCTTATCAAAGATCCAGCTCTTTGTTGCACTTATTTTTTATATCTTTTTTGTTGTTGTTGTTGTTTTCAATTTCATTGATTTCTGCTCTAATTGTGATGATGATTTCTTTCCTTCTGCTGACTTTAGGTTTCATTTCTTCTTTCTATTCTAGTTTTTTAAGTGAAGCGCTAGGTTATTTGGGCTCGTTCTTGTTTTTGGAGATAGGCCTGTAACGATATGAACTTTCCTATTATGACCTCGTTTGCCGTGTCCCAAAAGTTTTGATATGTTGTACTATCGTTATCATTCGTCTCTATGTATCGCTCGATCTCTCTTTTTATTTCTTCTCTGACCCAGTTATTCTTCAGTAGCATGTTGTTTAATCTCTGTGTATTTGTGCTTCTTCTCACTTTCACTTTACAGTTGATCTCGTTTCAAGGCATTATGATCAGAGAAAATGGTTGATATGATTTCAACTCTTTTATATTTGTTGAGAGTGTCTCTGTGTCCCAGTATGTAGTCAGTTCTTGAGAACGTTCCATGTGCACAAGAGAAGAATGTATAAGCAGCTGTTTTGGGATGGAAGGGTCTGTAAATGGCAATTATGCAGTTGGTCTCTAATGTGCCATTTAAAATGTTATTTCTTTATTGGTTTTCTGTTCGGTTGATCTGTCCATATCCAACAGTGGAGTATTTAGGTCCCCTACTACAATAGTGTTTGGTCTGTTTCTCTCTTTAGTTCTGTAAGTAATTGCTTTACATATTTCAGGGCTCCCTGATTGGGAGCATAGATATTAATAAATGTTATGCCTTTTT
>NW_006440619.1:1598527-1620497 GCF_000325575.1 Pteropus alecto | reverse complement strand
TTGTTTTTCTCTTTCATTATTTTTCATTCTTTGGTTTCTATCTTCTTCCTTTTTATTTGTTTCTAGATTTTTGTCTTCAATATCAGTGATCCTTTCCTCCGTTTGGTCGATTATATTTTCCAAACTTCCTATTTCTTTTTTCATCTTTTGCAGTGTGTTCTTTATCTCCAGAAGTTCTATTCTGTTCTTTTCGAGAGTCTCAATCTCCTTGCTCTGTTCTACTAGCTATTTTTTCAATTCCTGAAATTGTTGATTTGAGTTGTTTTGGGTCTCACTGAGTTTTTTCAGAAGTACCATCCTGATTTCTCTGTCATTTAAGTTGCATATTTCTATGTCTGTAAGCTTATGTTCTGGAAACTTTTCTCTTTCTGAGACACCGTGTCACCTTGGTTGTTCATGGTGTTTAATGGACTATTTCTGCTCCTGGGCATTAATGGAAATGTATTCTGTTGTTGTTCCAGAAAGAAGATTTATTATATAAAGGCCTCTCTAGCATGTTGGAAAGAAGGTACTTTTCTTTTGGTTTCCAGTAGGTGGTGTCTAAGCTTCTTGGATTTCTACTTTATATAAAGCCTTAAAAATGCCTTTTAATTTTCTTATAGATATTCAATCACATTCGTTACCCTCAGTTTCAGTTCCTGTCAGTGTTAGCAACAGTCTTGGCAGTATTTGCTCAGATTCCCCTTGGTCTCCACGTTGTTTGGTCTTGGAGGGTATGGGGTGAGGGGACCTCTGGGTTGCAGTTGGGGGCTGCAGCTCAGCCTCGGTTTTGCAACCGCGGCTGGTAAAAATCAACTTGTTTTTCTGCCATCTCACTTCTCTGCCTTCTGCCCTGATGACTGTGCCCTGCTGTTGGCCTCGGAAAGCTCACAGCTTTCCCAGGCAGGGCTGCTCGGGGAAGTCGCTGCTCTTTCTCCACTCCCCCTCTTCCTGCAGGGAGTTCCAGAGGCTGCCAGAGATAGCTTCTCTGTTTCTCCCAGTCCATCACCCGACATCCAGGGTTCTGACCTGTGGTAACTCTTATACGCAGATCCCACGCTCAGACGTACTGGTGTCTGGTTTGGGTGTTTTTTGTTGAGTTTTAAATGTTCAGCTTATTGTTGTTTTAAGGGGAGCGATCTGGGGACGTCTCTCACTCTGCCATGTTTCCAAAGATCCCTTATTATTAAAGCGTACAGCTGAAACTTATTGGATTTAACCAATGTCACCACAAAGAAGTAAATTTAAGAAAACACATTCTTTTCTATAGAGACAGTAAGAACAAATATCTAAGAATATGTAATAGACGTAGACATAGATTTTAGTGGTGGTTGGCTCATATTTTCTAAAGAATACCCTGGAGACTTTCCATAATATTCTCTGTGGGTTGGGTTTTAGGGATGCATCTTAAGGAGAGATTGCTGTTCTTGCAATACAAACACTTTCCTGAATTGAACATGAAATAGTATTTTGTTAAATATAACAAAGACATAGTGGATTATGTCTTGGGAAGACTTTGTGAGTCCATTTTAATGCATGCTTTATCAGTGGTGAGTAAAAAAAGAATGACTGTTTACCTTTTCCTCAAATAATATCGGGGGTGAGGACCACTTTGAATCAAGAGCCATGGAGACTGAGAGATTCCATGTCATGAACAAAGATGAACTAATATCTGCTCCCAGACCACAAATTGCTTACAATCTAGTGGAAGAGACAAATATGTCAATATGCTTTATACAAAGCAGAATGGAGTGCATGCCAGGCAGAGTGATCAGTGTTAAGCAAAGTGACTTGAAAGTATGTAGGAAGGTTAAGTTAGTTCTTTATGAGGAGATTAGGAATGGTTTCACAGAAGAGTTAGCTCTTGACCTGGGCCTTGAAAATCGAGTTGAGGTTTGATAAAGAAGATACAAGAAAGGATATTCCAGGCTTATGGAATCCCTTGATCAAAAGCACAAATATGTGGAAGCAAATGCCATTTTTTTCCTTTGACAATAGTGAGTTATATAGTTTTATAGTCTGAGTACTTAGTGTATACAGCTACCTGTGGAATCTAGTGAGTCTGAGTATGGAAGTGGGAACCAAGTACTGAATTACAGTGACACTACTCTATTCTTGGACTTTGCTTGTGGAGGCTCATGAAGTTGTTGGCAACCCTTTTGTTATAGATTCAATGTTTATTTCCCCCCCAAATTCATATGTTGAAATCCTAAACCTCCAATGTGATGGTAGAGGGAGGTGGGGCCTTTGGGATGTAATTAGGCCATGAGGGTGGAGCTCTCATGAATGGGATTAGTGTGTGCCCTTATAAGAAGAAACACAAGAGAGTTTCATTCTTATCTCTGCTTTCCATCATGTGCAGATACAATGAGAAGCTGTATTTTGTTATAGCAATCTGAGCTGACCGAGACAACTTCTGTTCTCAGGACTGTCTCTTATAGTTGGAAAAGTTGAGCATTAGGGAGTCAGCAGTCATCCTATAGAGCATAGTACGGTTTGGCCATAGAATAAGATCTTGATTATGCAGGAAATCATTAGTAAATTGAATGTCTAAATATCTTTAAAATTAAATTTTGTCCAATTATTTCAAACTCTTTTCTTACCTGACTCTTTCTGTAACTTCTTAATAGAAAAATGCATTTGTCTTTTGTTTATGCTGCATCCTCCTATGCCTTTTATATGAAGGCAAAGGATCAAATGGTGTCTCAGAGGGGAAGCAAGAATTTTGGAAACCCACAAACGGGATACGAGGGATTGCTGATGCATTAAAGGGGACAGGTGTAGCATCCAACACACACATATGTCACACCAGAAGCATGGCTCAGTAGTGTATCTCCAATCACCCTTCAAAGAGTTTAGGAAACAGGATGATTCTCCCTGTACAGGGGTTATTTGTAAGACCCTTTAAATATGGATTCTTAGTATAAAAATTGATGTTAGATTTGTTAATAAAACTAAAGTGTTCATTTAGGAGGATTGACTGCATTCATTAGTGCCATCCATTAATATTTCAGCATTACAAAGTAATTTGCCTGTGAAGTGAGCATTTAAATGAAGGAGTTACTTATTTATAACAGTGTAGTAGTAGTTATGATTAAAATGTATGTCAAATATAAACGGGTTTACATATTGTTTTTCAAACATGCTAATATAGTTAGACTGATTCTTTATGATCAAAAAAGCAATGAACGAGAGTTTAGACAATTTCCCCTGAAAATAGTCAGAGTGGACTATTATCTTACTCAGGGGTTGGGTTCTTAATTCAGTAGATGAGTCAAAAATCACTGTGGCACAGACTATTAATTGTCAACCCAATATTCATTTTCCCTTTCCTCCCTAGTGATAGAGATTTTTTTCTGAATAGTAATGTGCTCATCAAAAACTACATCTCTCAGCTTCCACTTCAGCTAGGTATAGTTAATGCACTTTAAAGTGGACCTTATTAGGAAAGCTATTTAAGATTAGACAAACTGCTGGTGAATGCCCATATTGCCCTCTACCTCTCATTATTGCTCACTGGTGAATGCCCATATTGCCCTCTACTCATTATTGCTCGCTGGAGCTCTAGTACCCATTTTTGATCATGAAGTGACCTTAAGTGTGGAAGTCAGCACTAAGGATGGTGGAGCAGAAAGATAGGAGCCTGAGTTCCTGATGACACTTGAGGCCATTATATCATATCTGCATTGCTTATCTCCAGACTACCTTCATGTGAGGGAGCAATTTCTTATTTTTAAAATGCTTTAGTTGAGTCTCTGTTATAAGATACTGAATGTGCCTACTGATACAATTGTGCATAATCAAAACCATCTTCAAAAATAACCTGAGAAGGTACCATGTTAGAGACCAAAATATCTTCCAACAGGTCAGTTTGGCCTTCAGCACTGGAACACATTACTATTCCTATGGTTAAGCACTGGGTTTACAAGTAACATTGTGAAATTGTCAGACTATATATAAGTCTCATGATATTTTAAAAGACTTGGAGAAACAAGGGAGTCACATTTTCCATACCCCATTCACTCTGGGTGCAGGCTTGTGGAATGACATGGGATAGATTGCCAGATTTAGCAAATAAAACAGAATAGAAAGCCCAGTTAAAGTGAGTATTAGATAAACAACTATTTTTTTTAGTGTATGTTCCAAGTAATAATTATACTGCAAATGTATGTTTTTTATCTGAAATTCAAATTTAACTTGGTGTTCTGTATTTTATTTGACAACATTACACAGAGGACAGAATTGCTAATACTATTTAAAAGACCATTCTCTTACTATTTCTGCCATTTCTTTCTTTTTTCTTCTTTCTTATTTATACCATAAAGTTGAATTTACTTAAGTTAAGAATGTATCTAAGGCTTCGTTATTTAGTTTCCAATGCTAATGAAGGAGAAAAATGACAAGAATACAAACAGTATGATTCTTTTTTATATAAATTTTAAAACAAGGCAAAATTAAGCAATGCATTTTTAAGAGAATCATACATAGGTGACAAAATTATAAACAAAAGCAAGGAAATAATTAACATAAGATCCAGGGCTGTGGTCACCCCTGGAAGTGGGGAAGTGCTATAGAAGGTATACTAAGAGCTTCTAAAGTATTGGTAATGTACTATATTTAACCTGAGTGGTAGATACAGGAATGGTTGTTTTATTTTTTTATTATTAATCCTTAAACTCTAGGCATGTTTTATCTCATTTGTATGAAAAACATATTTTACAATAAAAATGAAAAATAATGCTTTCATAACCCCACCTTTATTGCCATTTAATGCTTAAATCAATCTTTTGTCTTCTTGATCAGATGCGTTTGCCAATTTGCAGATGGGCCAGTTTCTATAAATAGATGTTCTTGTTTTATATAAAGCAGTAATATAAATCACCTAACTGTGCCTTATATTTTAATACATAATAGCTGTGTAACATGCACCAACTAAATAGATGCCATTTGTTAAGTGGCTATGATGTATATCAATCTCTGCTGCTAAATCAAAGGTGGCCTATCCAAAATTGAATTTGCACCATTGAACCTTAAAATTGGCCATAAGGCACAGGCTCTTATAGAAGTAACATGTCAAACTTCAGTGATTACATCACATTTTGAGAAAATCTGAACAGAGTCCAACAGACAGTCCTAGAAGATTAAGTCCTTGACTTGTTTTTTCAGTAGGATCAAACACAATGTCCTTTACTTTATGCTGAGGCTTCAGGAAGCATATTCTAGGAGCATAATAATACCTTCTGTATCAGGCAGATCACTCGTCCATTCTAAACTCTGGTTTCCTCTTCTATAAATATAAAGGATTTAACTAAGTGATAACTAAAGTCACTGTGATGTCAGCATGTTTCGATTCCATAATCTGAATAACACTTTCTACTCGTCAAAGTGTCTTTGCATGCATTATTTTATTTGATTTTCCAATAACTTTCCGAGGTAGTTAAGGCAAAATATTGTTATCCTCAGTTTAAAGATGAGGAAACCAAGGCTCAGAGACCATGTTGACTCTAAGGCATGCAATTCAATTCAAAAAAATTGGCCAATGGTACAGAAAAAATTCCAAGACATGGCCAACACATATTAAAAGTGTTAAATAACATTTGATTTATAATAGAAGTAGCATTACAAAACATTGGGGCAAGCTTGAACTATTTAATAAATGGTGCTGAAACAAATGATTATCCATATGGAAAAAAATGAAATTGGATCTCTACTTCCCACTGTATACAACAATCAATTCCAGATGGTTTAGGGGCTGAAGTGTAAAAGACAAAACTTCACAATAAAATATAGGAGAATATATTTGTGACCTTGTGGCAGGGAATGATGTCTTCAACAGGACAAAAAGTGTAAACCATAAAAAGGAAAATGTTAAATTTGACTGCATTAAAATATAATAAAATAAAAACCAAACGGATAGATTAAGAAATCAAGGCTTAAGTGTATTATATGAATTTCAAAGTTCACTTATATAAAAGCTAATGACTACAACAAAAATTTCAAGAGAGAGAGAGAAGGAGAGTGAGATTAATGTGTTAGGGTTTTGGCTGAATCAAGAGAGAAGATGAGGGAGCCAAATTCATCATTCTTCTTAGTGGGTAGCCTCAATAGATGCAAATTAAAGTTTAAACTAAGAACTAAAGTAATGGAGTTAACATAAAAAAACTACTAAACACAGAAAAGTCGAAAGGTCTGAAGGGATTTGTCTGGGAGCAAGGGGCAGGGAAGGAGCATTTTATTTTTCATTTTGTACCATCTGTACTGCTTGAATTTTATTTCATGTTTTATGTATTTTCTATATAATAAAAAAACTTAATTAAATGAGCAGGACAAACAAATGTGACTAGGTTGGAGGGTTTACCTCATTTTCTAACCAGAACTTTTTATGTTACACAAGAGGATCAAGTTGGCAGGTCAGCTCTTAAGCATTGCATCTGTTACATCTCTGGATAGTTGATTGCATTTTTGAAATAAGGCAGAACCAGGTTGGAAAGTGTTTAAATCCTTTTCTCAAGTCTTCTCTGTTTACATGATTCATAGGGAACAGATGGTTCAGCTGTCTGTATTTAAGAGAAGTGGGTGGTTCCTGGTTTGCTATCAATGAAGCAATAATTACAACAATTTTGAGCAAACTGGTCCCCATAAAATGTTGTTTTAATTTGTGAATGAGATGGCAGCACAAAGAGAAGGTAGGCTGAGTGGAGTCTAATCTGCAACATATTCAGGAAAGGGTTTTAAAACTGAAGCGGCAAAAAACTCACTAACCCTCCCTCACCAATGTACTGGGCAAATGAACTTTGTCCTTGAGTGCTTTCAGACATGCAACCTTACCAACGTAACAGTGTAGCTGACATTTTGTTCAAAATCCACATATTCCCTTCTCATCAAGGCCCAGGAAACATCACTGCTGCTAGAGTTGGCTAACCTTGAGAATTTGGAAAAGAGAGATCTTTATTTCTATTTCCCAATACTCCTAGCATATTGAAATGATATTATTTGAATGCTGTTAATCTGCTCTCTCCTGAGAATGCCTCTTCGTGCCTGCTCTCAAATGAGTGTTGAATTAATATGGAAAAGGAAGGAGTTGCAAGGATTAAAAGCAATGATGAAAATAAATTATGCTCTCTTTGTGGGGCTTCGGAACATACAAATACATTTACACCTTTCTTAAGGTGCCTTTTATTTATTAAGTGTGTAAAATGTCTTATCAGCATGCTAATAGCAGTTTTAAAGGGCAGGTCCCCAGCTGATAATGTGTGCTTAATGACCCAGTTTATTCAATACGGAGCTGCATATTTCAGCTGTGTCTATATGATTATAGCAGATTTGTTCATTTCAGTTGACCTCAGCATTCTGCAGGATTGGCAATGGTGAGGGATGGAATTATGAAAACCATCTACTTTTATTGGACTTTCTGCCTTTTTTTAGGCTGTCCTTGGGATATTGCAGAAAGGCCTCCTTTAGAGGGATGAAGCAGCTTCTCTGAAGAAGAGAGATTTTAGTCTATGAACTATCAGTGAAGAAGAGGGCTGACTGCTGGATAACATCTAAACTTCCTAGCCTACTACTTCTTACTGCCTCTTCCATATACCCAGTTCTCAAGCCACATTAGACTCAGTGGCTCTCAGTGAACCTGTCACTGCCTTCTTAGGAGGTGTTTGGAAATGTGTGGTAGTGATTTTGGTTGTCATAGAACTTGGAGGACTCTACTAGCATTCATGGGTAGGAAGTAGAAGTTAAACATTTTATAATGTTTAAAACATTATAAAACATAGAATTGTCCCACTCAATGGAGTCCTCCATTGAGACACAACTTGGACCATTTCCCAAGAAGGTAACTCTTTTTAAACTTTATTTCACATATAATTCACTTGCTATACAATTCTCCCATTTAAAATTTATGCATAATTTGATGGTTTTTAGTAAAGGCCTTGCTTTTTTATACCTCCATATCTCTGCTCAACTTTTGCCTATGATCTTTCCGTGTGTAATCTCCTCTCTTCTCTTGTCCACCGAAAATGTAATTCTAAATGTGTAATTCTAAAAGTTCCAGCTTAAATGATTTCTATTTGGTGCTTTCTCAGGCTACCCCAAAAAGGCTTAGTTTCTTCTAAGGCAGGAGGTGGGAAACTTTTTCTGTAATATTTTTGGCTTTGCAGACCATGATCTTTATTGCAACAACTCTGCCATTGCAGTACAAAAGTAGCCATAGACAATAAGTAAATAAATTAGTGTGTCTGTATGCCAATAAATCTTTATTCACAAAAAGAGGTGGCAGGCCGTTTGCAGACCACTGCACTAAATCACTTTGTTCATGCTTTGATACATCACTAAACATACTGTAGCACATTTAGTATACATTTAGTATGTATATTTGCCTCATCCATGAGACATGGACATCTTTTTCATCATGGTAGCCATGATGGTTAATACAATGTCTGGAATTTCATAGATGATCAGTCCATACTGGTTGACTGGATGAAGGCTGGTACACAGTGCACTGGAAGCAGTACTTCTAGATTGCTATCAAATAACCACACCTTTTGGTTGTGTCAAATGCAATTGACCTTGTATAAAAATTTATTCATTGGAGCAAATCCTGGGTTTTGGCATCAAATCTTAAGTCCCTTAATTCTGCCAGTTCTGGAGAATTTTATAATACTAGCTCATTGAAACAAATCACAGTTAGTATACTGCCTGACACATAGAAGCTTAGAAACCATTCGATAAAAGTGTGTGGAATTGTATTCAGTAATAGAAATTATTTTTGTTGAGATCTTTGTTTTAGACAAATAAAATATACAGCAAACTAAGTCTGATTATCTTCCCATCTATTTCTCCCCCACCCCCCCCTTCCCCTGCCTTCTGCAAAAAAAAAAAAAAAAAAAAAAAAAAAGGAAGGGAGGGAGAAAGAGAGAAAAGAATGAAAGACTTTGGGCTGAGAGATGGCAAATGTTTTCTTAGCATAATAAGGCAAGGGTACTAGTTGACAAGAAATAGAGTTCTAGTTATTTTAAGGAAGAAAGTGAATTTCTAATAACCATAGAATGGTCTGTTTAATCACAGACATTAGTGGGAGTGAACAAGCCCACAGTTTTGAGTAGAAAATCATCAGTGTACCCTGTCCCCTTTGTGACCAATATTTTCCTCTGAAACATCCTAACCTGGCCTCTGCAGGCCAGCAGGAACTGAGAAAAGGATAAAATACATTGATATTTAATGGATACTCTGAGGTTGCAAAATTTGCAAGTGAGAGGGAGAGCTGATGGGTCTTGAGGCTTGATTATTTCTGTTGGGAGAAATTGTGAAGAGAAGGGGTAAGTGGAGTGGAGGAGGCTAGGACAAAGTAGAGGGAAAGGGTTGAGGACTGTGGGAAGAGAGATAGATGCAGGGTGGGTGAGTTGGGGAATAAGGTAAATTCATATGGAAAACTCTCCTAATTCTCAGGGATCATCCAGTTGGGACCACCTACTCCACTTCCCAGGCCTAGATAATAAGGTTCATCCCTGTGTAGTATAAGACACTGAAGTAGCTAGGCCAGGATCACAGAATCCAGTTTCATACCCCAACACACCAACTTCAGATGGCATTGAACCTAGAACTGCTTAAACCTTTCCTGGAGTCCGGTGAATAGTTGCTCCAGGGAAAGGCAGAAAAGGTAGTATTCCCTTCTTTTTTGGCCAAATATGGGAGTAGGAGCCTCTTTTATGTGGATTATTGGATAGAGAGGAGTATCTATGCTCAGACAACTAGCTGGAGAGCATTGATAGTTGGAAACATGTGCTCTGTGGGACAAGAAAATCAACAACCTACCACAAGAGTTTCACTGGTATTTTGATGGGCTCATAAAAACAGAACAACTAGAATAACTAGAATAAAATCTGTCCTGGTGGAGTTCATAGTATGATAGGGGAGATAGACCTGAATGTAGTATGTTCCACTACAGTGTGGTAGGTATGATAATACGGGCATACTACAAAGGGTGGTGGAGTAGATGACATTCAGTTAATGGACTTAAAGGATGGAGAATTAACATTGTAGGAAGAGAAGTAGAAGAAGGGCATTCTAAGCAGAGGGAACAAAAAAGCACAAAGGATTAATCTAGGCCCTTCCAATAACATTATGTGGCTGAAGCATGGAGTAGGAAGGACTGGGAAAGAGGAGGAGAAAAAGAATCGGGAGAGAATCCAGGAGATAAGACTGGAGTCAGGTAATGATAAAAAGTTTTGCTAAGTGGTTTAGCTTTTCTCCTGTAGACCAAGCATGGAGAAAAACAGCCTGATTATTTGTTATACGAGCACAGTGTTTTGTTTTGTTTTGTTTTGTTTTTTAAATTCAAATCTGAATGTCTTTAAACAGGGCTTGCACCTTCCAATTGACCACTGAGCCCATCACATAAAATTGTCTTGCATCTCACAACTTCATACACTTTTTCATGACCTGCCTTGCCTTTAGAGGTAGTTAAGTTTGTGATTTCCTGCTTAGGATGGGGTACCACTGAGGCAATGGTGGAGGGAATAATAAAGGTAAGAACATTAGTCAGAATGCTATTTTAGTGGTTCAAACAAGAGATAATTAGGAGTCCATTAACTGATGAATAGATAAACAAAAGTAGTACATCCATACAATGGAATTCTATTCAGTCATAAAAAGGAAAGAAGCACTAATTAATTCTACGACATGGATGAGCCTTGAAAAAATTATGCTGAGAGAAGTCAGTCATAAAAGACTGCATATTGTATGGCTCCATTTATATGAAATGTCCAGTATAGGCATATTCTTAGAGATGGAATGTAGATTAGTGATATCTGGGGCTTTATGGAGGGAGAATGGGGAGTGACTAGTTAGTAGGTATGGAGTTTCTTTTTGGGGTGATGAAAATATTCCAAAATTAAACTGTGGGGACAGTTGTACAACTCTACAAATATACTAGAAACCATTGTAATATGTATTATTAAAGTGAGTGAATTTTATGGTATCTGAATTATATCTCAATAAAGCTGTTATATTTAAAAAAGAGAGAGTTAATGTGGTCCTGAATTAAGGCATTAGTAATGAGACTGAAGAGGAAAAGATAGTGTATGTGTTCAAAGACACTGAGAGACATGGAATGAAGCAAGTACAGTACTTTAGTTTAAGCAAAGGCACTTTAAAACAGAATATAGCTAGAAGTAAAGCAGTAAAGTGCTTGGCATGTAGTAAGTTCTCAAGATATATTAACTGTTATTATTTTTCTCTCCTATAATTTTTGTTTTCTCCAGAACGTCGTGGAATGGTGCTGTTTTCCACCTTTATCATATCAAGTGTTAGAAAGAGCATTGAACTTCAAATTAGAAAATTTGAATTTTAGATCTTGATTTACTACATCCTATATAACTTGGGTAAGTTGATTCATATCTCTAGATCTTAATTTCCTCATCAGTAAATTGGGAGGTTGACTAGAACTATGTTTTTCAATAGTGCTGTATAGCTGCTTCAATGTCCAAAGAGATGGAGGAGTCAGTTCTTCTTTCTTGTTCTACCAGTTTCTACTGGTATTTGTTTTATATATTGGGATTCTGAATACAAGTTTTCTTGAAGAAAGAGTTTTATGGTTAGAAAAATTTGAAAACCATTGGAACAAATAAGATCTCTAAATAAGATCTTTTCCTTCCAGAAGAAGTATTTTATGACTTCTAACTTCAAGTAGCTATACATACATGTACAAATGTTTATAATATACATTGACAAAAGATGAATGAAGGGACCCTGGTCCAAACATAAATAGAAATGAGTGAAATGAACCTGCAATAACAGAGCCAGGAAATGACTTATAGATTTTAGAAACTATTAAGAAAAATAACTTTCCCACACCAGCAAGGAAGGGGGAATATGTCTATGGACTGAGATTGATAATGTAATAGTGTAATGCTAACAACTATAAAGAGACTATAAAATGGCTCAGTTTCCATCTTTTCTGTCCAGGAAAATAATGGTTTGATTTAAAAGAGTAGCCAAACATCGATATGATGGAATTAAAAACCAAAAGAGAGGGGCGGAAACTGCTAGAGCATCTAGATACTCTAAATAAGTTCAAGACATCTGGTTTAAAAGATTACTGGGAAACATGCATAGCTCATTAGTGTGATGGAGTAGAAAGAGCAAGTTCTTTGGAGCCACTGGCCTGCCTTTGAATCTTAACTTAGCACATTTCTAGATGTGTGACCTTGGCCAATCATTGAACTCTTATGAACCTCAGTTTTCTCATCTGTAAAATGGGGATAATAAAACATATCTCATAGAGTTGTTGTAAAATAAAATTAGTCCAGATAAGGCTAAAGCAGTGGTCTGTAACCTTGGCTATGATTCAAAAATCACCTGGAAAACTCCTTTTTTCAATGTGTATACGTGTGACCCCTTTCCAGGGACTCTTATTCAGTAGCTCTGGGGTGGGACTGGGTCATCTAGATTTAAAAAAATGTTCCTTTAGTAATTTTGATTCACAATCATGATTGAGAATTGCTTGGGGAGGTATTCTGGTCAGATTGAAGAGCAGGGTAGGTGTCAATGAAGAGATAAAAACAGTAGCTATAAATAAACAATAGACATCACTGCTTTTGTTAAAGGTAATAACCAGCTAAATCCATCAATATTAAAGACCTTTTCAATATTTTCAGGCAGCCTCTTTGGAAGTTTTACAATCTTTCTGGTCATTAACTTTCCCTTTCTAACGAGTCTTGTTTGGCTGTTCTGTCATTCAGAGTGATGGTGACGCTTAATAGTAGATATAGTTCCACCCCTGCAAACTGCATAGTGTGTCTTTGTGTGGGGAGAGGAGGGTGGTGCTGGTGATGGGATGGAAATTCTAAAGGAAAAAGCTTAGAATAAAGAGTGTTTCTAAAGCTCCAGCAGAGCCATGCTTCTGCAAATCAGTTACAGGTCAGTCAAGTGGAACCTCACTGTAGAAACTGCCACTTGTCGTCTGCAGTGAGTTTGCTTGTGGGACAATGCATGCTCATCTCACAATTATGTGTATTAAGCCAATACTGAATTTCACCAACTGTCAAATTGGGAGGGCAAGAGAAACACCATCTACTCAGTTGGCTCTCTCTCCCTTTCCCCATTAGTTTAGAGCATCTCAAATTTTAAACTTCATCTTGATACTTATCTTCTCATTCATTTCTTACTTACTGCCCTCTCAGCAAGGAAACTCCAAGACAGGGCAGGCAATCATTAGTTTTGGTTAGACAGCTCTGTAGATATAACACAGAGAGAAACGGTTTCCTCTGGGAAGACACCAAATGAGAAGTTTTACAGAGACTCAATAAAAAACTTCCAAAGCTCTGATTCACACTTTCATTTAAAATCTAATGCTTCAAGGATTTATGCCTCTAAATGGGTGGGCTTTTTGATGTTGTGACCATATATCCTGTCGTTGATGACATTACAAGTAGAATGTAGTAATAGCAGTGCGGGCAAAATAGTGTGTGATCTGAGGGGCACTAAGAGGCTCCTCTCCCTCCCCAAACCTTTTCTCCAAAAAAATTCATCAAGTCACTTAGTTTTAAAATTGTCCATAATTATAAATCAATTTAGATGAACCTGATCTTCTTTTAAAATTTAGTCCTGAGATCATTAGGTAGATCACCCCTACCTAAGCTTGATTAGTTGAATCAGATTGATTTCCACCTTGTATTTAGTTGGATCTGCACTATAAAGATCACAAATTTTTAATGATGAGCAGGGAGAATGGAAGTCTATTTTTTAAACATAGGGATGAAAGAACTTTTTGGTGGAGAGGAATGAAACAGGAGCCAACTAGTGAACAGAATTAGGAAGAAGAGAACAAGAAGTTTGAGAGCACAATCCTAGGTTTTAAAATAAATAAATGCATTATTTTTCAAGGTTCACATTAAGTTCTCACTGGTACTTATCAGCCTTTGGCTTCATAAATTATTTTAAATTATTGTCAGCAGCAAACAAAAGAAATCTTTCATCAGAATATCTCAAATATTCATTCATAAGAGTATCAGAACCTTCCTCTAAGGTTGGACTACAAGGCTTCTGTCTTTGACCTATTCATTCTACTGCTTCCACATGACTGTGCTCACATCTAATACCCAGATTGCTCTGCTAAGCAACACTTGGCTGGCACAAGGGATCTGTTGCTATTTGGTTTTTTCTCCCTTGCCCTTTTGTTTCTTAGGTTTTCCATGCTGGGGAATAAGGGATTTGAGGAAGGAAAATTTCCTACCTAAGGCTTAATCCCCTAAACTTCATTTCAATGTTCAAGTATCCTAAAGTCCATCTCCCTTGTGTTAAGAAATGGACTAAATAACAGAAAGTGCAAGAGTGCGGGGTACACATTATTAGTTTGTCTTAAATGATTTTGTTGTAGGCCTTCCCAGAGGCTAAGGAATGAACTAGGAAATGAATGGGTTGTTGGGGGCCCTTGCAAACTCTTTGATCCTCTGGTTCTAAGAAAAATTGCTGTTTCCTTTTCAGGCTGTCATTATAGGGTTTGTTGCCCTCATTCCCAGTCTGTTCCTGAGTGCAGTAGTGTCAGTAATTATTTCCCTGAGTTCAAGCTTTGAGAAGATTGGCAGCAATCAACCCAATGCAGCCTCCCTAGAACCAGATGACATCGGGAATCAGACTCTCCTCACTAGCTGTTTCTGATAAGCTGAACCTAGGAACAGAAAGAAATATACTCCTAAGAAAGAAAAATGATGCAATATCATTATGCTGGTTTCCCACAAAACCTTTATCCCAGGCAATCTACATGTTTTCTGTTTAACTAACTGTTTAACTAACTATGAAGGGCTTTACTTTACATAGTGTCAAATGCATTGTCAAAGCAATTATTTATTCATATATCCACCCATAGAAATTGTAGACTCCAGTTTATTATATGAGAATTTTCATTCGAGGATTTATATAGGGTTGCTCACTTCAGCTCCAAGCAAATGCTGACTTACTCAAATCATGCAAACCAATGATTAATGTCATAAGTATTTGATTGTAAATGCCACTGAGTACAGGGTCCTAAAATACTTAAGAGGCTGTAGTGATGGCTGACATTATTGAACGCTTTGTGTCAGGCATGTTTCCAAGCACTTGTATGAATTAATTCAATCTTTACAAAAACCCTAGGTACTAGTAGGTACTATTATTATCACCATTTTACAAACTAGAAAACTGAGTGTCAGAGAGGCAAGTAATTTATCTAAGGTCGAATGGGGTGGCAGTTTTGGGGGGAAATGGGGAGAGACTGCTAATGGATATGATATTTCTTTTCAGAGTAGTTAAGATATTTTGGAATTAGATAATGGTGATAGTTGCCAGACACTGTGAATATATTTTAAAACATTGAATTTTATACTTTCAAAGGGAGATATAATTTATATCTCAATAATGCTGTTATTAAGAAAGTGACTTGTCCAAAGTCACAAAGCTAATGCATAACAGAGCTGGACTTTTATCCAGCACAACTTTCCTCTAACCCGTATTTTAAATTTTCATTAGTTATTCCAATAACACAACTTTTGTAATGGCTTCTTCTGATCAAAATACTCTGGGGGCTTTCTTATCAAATAGAAACTCCTCACCATGACATTCAGCCTTGTTTTACCTTGCATTTTTAATATCCACTAATGATTTATTCCTTAAACAATGGAATCCCTACCATTAACACCTCCACTTGCTAAGACTGAGTGTAGAAAGTTTAGGTACCTGTCCTGAAGGACTTAAAGTAGTAGTTGCGGTGATAACCTCTGCTCAAATAATTATAATACAGTGTCCAATTAGTGTTGTGATAATTTGGAAAAAAGGGAGAGGACTTTTGGCTAGTGTTTAAGTGCATTTGTAGGCAAAGAGAGGTGGTAGAAGGGAAGGCTTTGTTGAGGAAATAGCATTTGAGTTGGGCCTTGACAAGGAAAAGACTTACTATCCAGCAAAAAAGCATAGACAAAGGCAGTAGAATCCAGGGCAGGTTTGTGAAGCAGCAAGTAGTTTGGTTAGGTGAGAATAGAGTGGATATAAGGAAGAGTGGTGTGAAAGGATGGGAAAGTGAAATAGAGCCAGATCATGGAAGACCTTGATCACCAACCTAAGGTATTTGGACTACATTGTGGTGTGGTGTAGAGTGAGAAGACTGTGGACTTTGAACACAAACTTGAGTTCAAATCTTGACTGCATCACTGAGCAGGCAGGTAGCCTTCAGTAAATTATTTTCCCTAATTTTCAAAATGAAAATAAGGATATCTACTTCATCTTGGTTGTGAAAATTAAATGGAGTAAGAATAACTATTATATGTTAGGAGAAACAATGGTAGATTTGGAGGAAAGGATAGAGGAGGTGATTAAAGCAATGCTTTAGGAAGTCTCATTCATAAGTAAAGGGAAGAGGGAGGAACTAGGTAATGAAAGCAGTCAGGATGCTGCTACTATAGTTCAAGTGAGAGATTACACATATTGATTCCAAAGCTGCAGCTGTCAAAGGATCCTTTACACTAATAAAATCCCAAACATGAATGGTGATATCCAAAGACCTTCTAGAAGTGGTATCATCAAGACATTTGATGGATGAGCTGTATGGAACAAGGGGAAAAGATATCAAAAAGAACTCTGGGCTTTTGAATATAACTGAATAGGAATTTTATTGCTATTGACAGAGCCTGGAAAGTCATGAAGCAGAACAGGATTGGCACAGAACGAGCTAGGTTTTTGACTTTTGTGAGAAAATTGTAATTTTATGGAGAGTGAGGGAGAATAGGAGATTTAAAAGCCATGGGGGTACTGGAGATGCTAATTAGTTTAGGGAGCAGTCAAGTTGGGAGCTTAGGGTAGCCTAAAAGGCATTAGAGCACTGCCTGGGAAAGATGTAGAAAGGAAGGTAGGTGTTTTACAGTAATAATTTGGCATATGTGAAAATTTGCCTCAAACAGGCCAGGATTATTCCTGAGAGAGGAGAATGGGTTGTAGATTTCTTTTCCTCGTTTTTCTCCTTCTCCTCTTCTGTATTACGTGGCTCCCAGCAACTAATACAGGAAAAGAATATAGAATTACAACTACTATTATAGTATTGTAACTCAGCTACGCTAGAGGATTAATAAGTTTTTTATGGGCTGGATGAGAACCTGAGAATTAATATATAACAGTAATTTTACAGGAAAAAGTGTTTTGAGTTCTAAACCCTTAAATCTTTGGAACATATTTTATTTGTAATATGAGGACTGCCTATACTAAAAGCATATTTATAATACTCTTTCACTGGATTCAGCCATTCTAGATGACATTTAAGTTATATAGAAAAAAATCTGTTCTTCATATGGAGGCTCCAGTATTAGCTTAATCAGCTGGTTGGCTTCTGGTCTATCTGCTCTTGATTAAGGGCCTGGTCATCATAGCTCTTGAAGGGATTATGCCAATTCACCTTATAACAGATCTTAGCTGCTTTTTTCATAGCCCCTAGGCTCCCATCTAGAAGGAGACCTGTAGGTCAGTAATTACCACTCTTATCCTAGGCCTCCAGCTACTGTCTTCTCCTAGAAAAAGTCAGTTGGTAGAGGGCTGCTTGGTTTAGTGGCCATTCTGCAGGACTGGGAACATTTTGAACATTTAATATCCCTTTGGGACCCTCCTGTATCCTATGTACGGAATGCCTGTGTAATACCCTCTTACTGGCAATCCAGTTTTCTAGTCCTTCTTTGTCAATTAGACAACTGGCAAATGCCTTTGGTCACTCCACGCCCTTCTTCCTGAACATTAGTTTTTTTGTGCCACCCGAGGAGCTAATTGACAAGTGGCAATGGGGATCATTATTATCCTGAAGGAGGAAGCAACATGGTCCCTATGCGACTGAACCAAGGCCTCACCTCTTGTAGAATAGCCATTCTCCTTCTAATGGGGTGAGTCAGAAGAGAAATACAGAATGTAGAGTATTTCTCAGAAACATTAAAGTGACTCCTTCTGTCAAGAGATACTTATATCTAGATTCTCATTTTCTTCTGCTAGTTCTACATTCCAAAATACATTTCTAGGGAGGCAAAATAGTGCCAGAGTGGGTTAACTCTAGGTGTGAAAATTTCAAGGACAAAAGAATTCGAGGACAACAGAGGAAATCACACTAAAATTAAAATGATATTGTATTTAAGAAGAAGCCATATACAAACTGATCTAGGATCATTGAGACTCTTTGAGATTCCTATGCTTTAGAGACAGTAAACGGGAAACATATGGACCAGACTACTGCCTATCTCCAAGCAGAAATGATTGCTTCTTCCTCCATCAACCCAGATAACTTAGAGCATTGAATTATAGTTATTCTGTAACTACATATTCTGTAACAAATCTCCTCTACAAGATTAGGATTTTGATACTTCACTTAATAATTCTTCCTGAATTACCAGCATCAAGCGCAGGCGTGGGGACAAAAAATTACTTGGTTCTGTTCAACATCGTACCTACCATATGCATTGCAGGAAGGATTGGACATGGTCCCTGTCCTCAGGATGCTTATGGTTTAGTAGAAGAATTTGAAAACAGATTTCAATATAATATGTTAGAAACACACATGAGATGCCACAGCTGTACATTAGAGGTACACTTAGTCCACTCTGGGAATTCAAGGAGAATTGCCTGAAGGAAATGGCACACAAACTGAACCTTGAAGGTGTATTTAGAATTAGAGAGGGGAAAAAAGATGAGGGAAGCTTTCTAGGTGGAGGGCACAATCTAATCAAAGGTATTAAGCACCATGAAGTGTGCAAGTAAACTAGAAGCAATCTGAATTACTAAAGTGTACAGTTCCAGGCATGAATTGCAAAAGATGGGGCTTAGAAGGTCTGCTAAATAATTGGAGCTTTATCCTAGAGTTGTGGGGGAGCTACTTCAGAATCGAAAGCCATAGATTACTTATTTTTTATTCAAGGTCTATACATGAATTTGACAGAAAATTATCCAGAGATCTGGTCTAAAGTCTTAATGACAGATTAGGGGAGTCAGGAAATCAAATATATTTACACACAAGCACATAGTGCTGTTTTTTGAAAGTATCGGGAATGTAAACAAAGATTTATGTACAAGGATATTGCTATAGCATTATTTATAAATGGTGAGAAATTAGAAAGCATTTAAATGCCCAGTGGTAGGGGAATGATTGAATAAACCAAGATACATCCATAAGGTGGAGGATTATATTTCGGAAGAGTGGGTAATGATGTGGAAAATGTCAGTGAAATACAACCTGAACAAAGCAAGATACAAAACAACAAATATAGTATGATCTTAATTTGAAGAAACAAATACATATGGTCAGATTATAGGAGATTTCCCCCTTTTTATTTTTCTATGTTTTAAAAAAGTTTTCTACTGTTGACATGTATTACATGTATTCTATAAAATAGCACTAAATATTATTTGAAACATCAGTGATACAAATAATAGAAATGGGAGAAATCTCCCTTTAGACTCATCTTTTCTCATCTTTCTGCATTTTTTCTTTTTTGTTGTTGATTATACTCAATCCATGAGAGACAAGGATGATTTGGAGAGAGGCTTTTATGAAGATTAACAGAGTCAATTAAAGGGCTGGTTAGGAATGTTTAAAAGAACAAGAACTGTGGGGAAGAAAGCCCACAGGGATGGAATATGACTAGTTAGCAACTGGAAGATATTCAATGGGAAGGCTGAAGACTGAAGAACAGAAAACTAAAAAACAGGTTAAAATGCAGTTGGGGGATAGAGATAGAGTTTAGGACAGAGATATTATAAACGCTATTGGTAGTACAAATTGTTAAAACCTAGAGTAGGTCACGAAGAAATGATTAGATACTCAGCTAGCTGTGTGGAGTAATTTTAATTCTAGATTTATTTAAAGGTAGGAGGATAGACAAAATGACCTCATGCAATCTTTTTTGGCCACAAAATCCATCATTTCATGTTTGAGCAGGATACAAAGAATGATGGGCAATTAGAAGTGAATAGGAGCTGGGAACCATTTATATTTTTCTCTCTATCTATTGCCATGTCCATTGATAAGAGGTTTGGATATAATCAGGGAACAATCAAGAATTATCTATTATCGGCATGTAATGATAATAAATGGAGTTTGTTTTTTTTTTAATATAGTGAAATGAATACACCTACAAAAGATTTTTCAGATTAATCCTTTACTAGCTCTTAAAATATACCATCCCCAAGGACTTCCAAGTGACAGGATCCTGCAAAAGGTGAATCTTGAAACTGGAGCCCTGGGAGGTTGGCTCAGACCTAGGGACCATTTAGCTGATGCTATGTTCTGAAATCATCTTGATTATAGAGCAGAGCTTCTAAGCACCAAATCTCATGCCAACTCAATGACTTGACTCTGCAAAGTTAACAGGAACCCAGGAAGCCTGTTACAGTACTGTGAGTTATCACTGTTGTTCAGCTAGGGAATTGTTACTGTGAGTTACAGGTCTCTGTGCCTCAGACAAAAACACTGAGCCCAAAGGGAGTGCTGATCTTTGAGCAGGGGAAAAGGGCAAGTACCCCAAAAGCACTTGGGGTTAGATACCCTCCTAAGTGTAACCTCAGGAGCAGCGAGAAAGTTCCCCTTACTTCTGAAGGATTTCTGGTAAAGATTACTGGAGACTCAAAATATTTTTAAAATGGAAAAAGGCATTATTTAATTCTACAATCATGGCTAAAGATTGCTGTGCAAACACACTAGGGAGAAGGAATAGGGTGATGGCATAACTCAACAATACTGAAGTGAATGTGCAGGTAGGGGGCTTTAATGGGTAGGTATCTGAGATAGAGGCTATACTCTCTTTAGTGATGGGGGCTCAACACAGAAGCAGGGAGAGGCAATAGAAGGATATGCTGGACCTATCCTCCTGTCAGCCTTGGCACTAGGATAACATATCAGAATCTGAGTGCATGTGTTTATGTGCACAAGTGCTCTCGTATGAGTGAACATGAGCATAGGCTCATTATATTTAAAGATTATGAAGAAATATTAACACTTGCTGAGTACCCAAGTATGCCAGATATGGTACATATATGTTCTTTTGCCCAGTCCTTACGAAGTAGTTTTTATTCCATAGTCAGAAAACTGTGACTCAGAGAGATTAAATTGCTTGTTCAAGGTTTTAGATTGTAATGGAGTCTGGAAATAAAACAAGGTTGGGGGTGTGTGTGTGGCCTAGGCTTCCAATTTAGATTTATAACATTTCCAAGTGAGATAATAGAAATAGCATTCAGTTTGTGTGTGCATTAAAAGTGTTAATTTGTTAAACATTATCATTTTAGAACAGTTCACACTTTTTATGGCTTCTGTCATTTTTGTTCTCTTTATTATATCAAGAGCCTTAGTAAAATGGAACTGGATTGAGCCTTCGTGTGCTTCTGAGAGGCCCTGTCTTTGCTGCTTGAGAGTATAGCAGGTCCTCGAATAATATCATTTTGGTCAATGTTGTTTCATTATAATGATGATGAGGAAAAAAATATCGATTTCCAGCTGGGGCCACTGTCTATGTGGAGTTTGCACGTTCTCCCCATGTCTGCATGGATTTTCTCTGACTCCTCTGGTTTCCCACATTCCAAAGTTGTGCATGTTAGGTGAATTGGTGTGTCTAAATTGTCCCAGTTTGAATAAGTATGGGTATGGGTGTGAGTGTGCCCTGCAATGGAAGAATTTCCTGTCCAGGGTGGATTCCCCTCTAGTACCCGGTGACCCTGAACTGAAATAAGTGAGTTCGAAAATAATGATCTTACTTATTTTCGTTAATCTTTCTTAAATGTATGTACAGCTCAAATTTATTTTAATGTTTAATATTAGAAGTTTTTTGGGTCTTTATCTAGAAGTTTAGTGGTGTTTTGTGACCAGAAATATGCCACAGGATGCATATCTGATCTTGCCATTAACTTATTTAAACACTTTCAATAGCTTTCATTTTCTTCCATTTAAAGGCCAAATTCCTTAGCTTTGACTTTAATAATCTTACCCCACCTAACCTGCCCGATTGCATCT
>NW_006440619.1:1593297-1598495 GCF_000325575.1 Pteropus alecto | reverse complement strand
TCACCAAATGTTACATGCTGTATAGTAACTCCACTATCTGACAATTTTGGTCCCTCTGCCTGGAATCTCCCTTTCTACTTTTCCACCTGGATAACTGCCACTCTTCCTCTGGAATATTGTTTAAGGTGCTAGGATAAGGTAGGAATGGGGATGTGGGATTCAGTTTAAAGGCTGATATAAGGTTTAACTATATAGAGTCAAAACTAACTATCCTAAAGTACATGACACATAGCTTTGTTTCTATAACTCTGTATATAAATATATATTTGAAAATATGTATCATTAAACACTAGAATCATATTCAGAGCAGTGCAGTATAATGCTAAAGCTCTGAGAAGTGAGGAACTGAGATCTTATGAGGGAGTCACAAATGCACTTCTGCCTTCTCATGATCACTTACTATAGGACTCACTGAGTCTTCTTGGTAGCCTGAATTATTAAAATTGTTAGTTCTCTCTCTCTCTCTCTCTCTCCCACTCCTTGTGTGTGTGTCTCTCTTTTTCAATGTAAATGTACCCCTGTAATGCTGTCTTACTATAGCCAAATATTCTGTGAATCTTTTCCTGACTCACTTAGTATCAGCCTCATAGAATTCTATTCGTATTTCTGCTATAGTAACTATCAGGTCTTGTCATAATATCTAAGTATCTGTTCTCCCAAATACACTGTGAACTCCTCAACTATGACCCATATCATCTTTGGTATCCTTCCCATAACACTTAGGACAGTTCTTAGCAAAGATAGGACCAGTACTTGTCAAAGCATATTCTATGTATTAGCATCAGAATTCCCTAGGGTGCTTCTTCAAATACAAATTCATAAAAGAGATATAACTATTTTAATTTAATCTTTATTTAAGGTTCCGATTTAGCACTTCTTGGATTGGATCCAAGAATCCCTATTTTCAAGGCAATTCCCAGATGATATGGATATCAATGTCAATGTGGTCTCTCTCTTTTCTGATGCCTTCTCTATCTACTCCCTTGTCCCCCATAGATGTGACCTTTCTTGTTGCTGTAGGTGAGATATGGGAAGGCAAGAAAACTGAGATACAGGAGAGTGTTGCTGGCACTGGGAGAGCAGCGGGGAACGAGTTGGAAGGATGGCTTAAATTTTCCGCAGAGGTTTGGCACCTGAGTCTGTGCACTTGAGTTGAGGTTACTACAAAAATTGTTAAGTGACAGTAGTGATCATTGTGGTTGACTTCTTAGGACTCATTCCATCCCTTTTCCATTGAATTGCAGCAAGGCAAGTTGGTAAATTGATCTCAGCTCAAGGGGTAAACCTGACTGGTCTGAGGATACATCTACCCTTTTGCCAGTTATGGTTCAGACACTCAAATTACCTGAAATTCAAGTAAAGGTTTATTAGAGGTTTTTTTGGAAACTTCGTTCTTGCTTCCAAGAGATAGGCTCTTCCCTTGGTTCTGAGCAAGAAAATGTATGGCTTTGATTGCTGTTGACAACATTCTCATGACCATGAGGTGAATATAGCTTTAGATAGCAGATGATCTCGGGATAACAGACTATAGTAATGAAAAAATTCTGGGTCTTTGGTGACATTTTTAAAAATTGTGGTAAAATAAAAAGAACATAAAATTTACTATCTTAACCATTTTTAAGTTTACAGTTCAGTGACATTAATTACATTCATATTGTTGTGCACCCAACACCATCGTCTATCACCAGAACTTTTTCATCTTTCTCAACTGAAACTTTGTACCGATTAAACACTAACTCCTCCTTCTCCCTCCCCTTAGCCCTTAGAAATCACCATTCTACTTTCTGCCCCTAGAAATTGGACAACTCTAGAAACCTTGTATAAGAGTGATCATAAATATTTGTCCTTTTGTTACTGGCTTATTTCACATAGCATAATGTCTTTAAAGTTCATCCATGTTGTATCATGTGTAAAAATTTTCTTCTTTTTTAATGCCGAATAATATTCCATTGTATCTAGGCACCATGTTTTGTTTATTTATTCATCTGTTTATGGATATTGTTTTTTTCCAACTTCTGGTTATTGTGAATAATGTTGCTATGAACATGAATGTACAAATTATCTGTTAGAGTCCTTACTTTCAATTTTTTGGGTATATATCCAGAAGTGGAATTGCTGGATCATATGGTAATTCTGTGTTTAAATTTTTTTAAAAGAATCACCATACTGTTTTCCATAACAGCTGCACTATTTTACATTCCCACAGCAAAGTATGAAGGATCCATTTTCTCCACATCCTTGCCAACACTGGGTACTTTCTCTTTTTTTCTTTTTGTTGTTGTTGTTTTTGTTCATTTGTTTGTTTTTGTTTTGTTTTGTTTTGTTTTTCCTTTTTAATAATAACCACCCTAATGTAGTATCTCGCTGTGGTTTTGAGTTGAATTTCCCTAATGAATACTGATGTTGAGTATTTTTTCATGTGTTTATTGGTCATTTGTACATCTTTTTTAGATAAATGTCTATTCATGTCCTTAGCCCCTTTTTTAATCAGGTTATTTGGCTTTTTATTGTTGAGTTGTACTTGATGACACTTTTAAACTGCTTAATCAACCAACGCTGAACCTGCTCTAACTTTGTACTCCCAATTATGTAATCTAATAAACTACCTGTGGCTGATAGACTAATGGCCCATCAAAACTGTCCATGTCCTAATGCCTGAAATCTGTGAATATGTTCTCTTATACTGAAGATGTGATTAAATTAAGGATCTTGAGATGGGAAGATTATTATGGATTGTCCAGGTGAGCCCAGTGTAATCACAAGGGTCCTTATAGGAAGGCAGAAGGGTCAGAGTCAGAGAAGGAGATATAACAATGGAAGCAAAGGTCAGAGTGATATGAGGCCATGAGCCAAGAAATGTTGAAAGCCACTAGAAGATGAAAAAAGTAAGGAATAAAATATTCCCTTGTTGATAGCTGAAGGAAACTGGACTTTGAGTGGTAATCACACAATAGAATATACAGATGTCAAATTATAATGTACACCTGAAAATTATATAATTGTATTAACCAATGTTACCCCAATAAATTTAATTCTTAAAAAGTTAAAAAAAATCCCCTTGTATTGAGCATAAAGAATTGAGGACAATTTGGACTTTACAAAATGGATCCCATGGGAGCCATGACAATAATGTCATCTGGCACGTAATGGCAATGCCCTTAGGGTGTGACTAGAATATCCCAAGCTACAGAAACTTGGCCACAACCACCCTGGATAAGCCCCCTTCTGCAGAGGCTGATAAGCATAAGGATCTCACCTTGTAAGGTCCATGTAAGCTGAACACCTAAGACAGACTATGCTCAAGCCTAACCCACAAGCATCATGAACTGATATGCTGAGAGCCAGAGACTCTGACCTTCTGCCCGTGTAGCTGCTGGCTTGGGACAGACATGCAGCTATCCATGCTGCCAGTTGATAGAGCTTGCTTTGGAGATGCTAAGGACTTTCATACCTTTGCTCTGTCATGTAAGACTCTGTACTTCCCCTCTCTGTGTGTTGTGTGTTAACCTGCATGATAACAGATTGGTTTATCTGAGAAAGTTCCACTCAATAAACCTGGAATTGTGGAAAGACACAAACGCGTTCAAGCATGTTACTTCGATAGCCACTTTCCTTGCTTGTGACTCCCCTAGATCTTCCAGAAGGAATGCAACTCTGCCAACACCTTAATTTTAGTTCTGCAAGACCCATTTCAGACTTCTGATCTCCAGAACTAGAAGATAACAAATTTGTGTTGTTTTAAGCCTCTAAGTTTGTGGTAATTTGTTACAGCAGTAATAGGAAACTAATACCCTACCATATTGTTTAAGTCAGAGCAGGCTTCAGAGTTGGTTGATTCAACAGTTAAAAGTGTTATTAAGTACAAGTCAATAAAAAAAAAAACACCTGATTTAAAAGGGGGCAAAGGTTTTCTGTTATTTACAGGCAACACCATCTTAATTGATATACCAGGTAAACAAACAATAAAAGAACCAATCTCAGACTTTCAGTGAATTCTAACTACATAGCAACCATGTTTGGGGAAGTTGATAATTGTCAGTCATTACATGACAGGGGACTGACTAGAAAAAGGAATTCTGGTTTACATTATGGTGAGAGAACAACTAGAGTTGCACTCAAATGTTTGATTAATGAATGAATGAAAAAAATTCTTTAATTTGATTATTGGTGTTTATAATGTCCTCCTTGGTGTAAGGATTCTGTAGCACTGACCTGCAGGGGTTGTGTATTCTTCACAAGACTTCAGCTTGACATGTGTGTTTTAGAGTGAATATGCATAGGAGTTGATTATTGCCCCAGAGGCTTGTCTTACAAACTCTGACTCTTTTGCAGACTCTATCTTTCTTTCCTCAGGGACGTTTTCTTTCCCTGTTATTTGTTGTTAAATCACTAGGCTGAGCTAAGTACCCACACAACAGATCTTTCTTATCAGGTCCCAGAGGAAAGAGGCCTAGTCCACTCGCCTTAAACCTCAAGTCCTCAAATCACCAACAAAGCACACAACATATCACTTCCCTAAGCCCAGATACTGATTCCATCTTGGATGGGTAGAAGTTCTTGCCTTAAAACAAAACAAACAAAACAAAACAAAACAAAACAAAACAAAACAAAACAACAGAAAACGGCAGCCTTTTTTCCCTTACTCTTCTGATGTCTGGAGTTAATGTTAAAACTGGGGTTTCTGTCTCTACTCTCAGATGATAATGTGGGGAATTATAGAGCAGTGCTGAAAGGATTGTTGAAGACCTTGCAGATTATTTTGAAGGGAGAACACTTTCTGGAAAACATATAACCAATCTCTGTGCCTAGAAGTTTATGTCTTTCAGTTTTTAGGAGAAAATTATTAACCTGCTTGCATTCTGACCATAAACACATCTAGATAGCGTTTATAGCCACTAAGACAGGTCTGTCCTAATGAGACTCTTCCAGTTGTGAAATCCTTGAAATACTTTCATACTGTTTGGTAATTAGCTATTGCTCTAAGACTCCCACTAACCCCCCTGGCTGTCCCATCTTCTCCTGCTCTGTACTCTATACCTCATGACCCAGCAACTAAAGAGTTAAGGCAGGGCTCAGCAAGGGACTTGAAAACCCTGCTCAGGGGCTAAGCCATTATTCATTATAATTAATTACTACAAGCCAATATAGATGGTAATATGTTTTGAATCTCAACCCTGCACTACAGATGAAGGTGCTTC
>NW_006440619.1:1586148-1593252 GCF_000325575.1 Pteropus alecto | reverse complement strand
GACCCAGTATTAGCAAATATGCCACAAACCTGATCATGGCTGACATTGTGTCTTGGTTTCTCTATCTCTAAAACGTGAGAGGTTCCCTTCGTAATTAAGTCAGGAAGCTGGTGAGGAAAGGAACTGGTGATGTCATTAATCAAATATAAAGATATAAAATAAGGAATGACATTCTGACCATAGTCAAAGAGAAACTTAAGAGAGACCGCTCCAAAAAGGGAACCAGAAAAGCCACTGAATGAAGTTTTAAAAGACATGGTCTGGGCTAGGGCTTGGAAACAAGGATAATTCTACTTTTCATGGTGGTTGTGAGGTTTAAATGAGAAAACGTACTTGTGTATCCTGTGGTCCTGGCAAATGGTAGGTGCTCAGAAAATTTCAGTTTCCTTCTTCCTCAGTTCCTGGACACTTCTATGTCACTGGTTATTACCATTAATAAGAATCTAAGCTCAGCACAGACCTTCTACCTGACTTTTCATTCTCAGTCTTTCTAAAAGACAGGATTAAAATTAGCAAAGTGCCTACCCTATAAAGCCCAACCTTGGATCATGCCACCCTGTTCATCATTCCATTTCTGTTCCTTCCCCAGGACTGCAGAGCTCTGCTGGAGATAACTACACCAGCATGCCCATTGGTGCCACATGAATCCTCAACATGGAACTAGCCTTTGGTCTGACCCACCTCCTCAGTAGTCACTTTTATGCTCCACACCCCTTCAAACTTTGTCAGTCTCAATGTTACCACTAACCTCTTTCCATCACAAACCATCACTTTTCTGAGTCACTAAGAAAACAAATACTGCACAAGTTTATCTGTATCTGCTCTCCTCCTTTATCTCTTTGTGCCTTGATTTGGCAGAAGAGAAGTCCTCCCTCCTGTCCAAACTTAACTATCCCACTTGTACATGGATTCCATCTTTTCCATACTCTGAGAACCATGTCCCATTTTTTATCCTTTCTCTCTTGTATTTTTAGCTACCCTCTCTCTACTAGCTCCTTCTCATCAGTATTTTAAACATATTCAAATATCTATTATCTTATTTAAATTGAGATATAATTGGCATATAATGTTACATTAGTTTAAAGTGTACAGCATGATTTCATACATGTATATGTTGCAAAATGGTCACCACAGTTAAGTCCAGTTATCATCACCAAATATAGTTATAATTTTTTTCCTGGTGATGAGAACTTTTAATATCTACTGTCTTAGCAACTTCCTAGTATGTAATACTGTATTAACTACAGTCACCATGCTGTACATTACATCCCATGACTTATTTATTTTATATCTGGAAGTTTGTGCCTTTTTACCCTCTTCACCCATTTGGCTTACCCTCTATCCCTACCTCTCGTAACCACCAATCTGTTCTTTGTATTTATGAGCTTCATTTGTTTGTTTGCTTGCTTGCTTGTTTTAGATCTCACATATAAGTGAGATCATATAGTGTTTGCTTTTCCCTGTCTGATTTATTTCACTTAGCACAATGCCCTCAGTGTCCATCCATGTTATTGCAAATGGCACTATCTCCTTCTTTTCTACTGTCTTTAATAAAACCTCACAGTTGATAATTTGTTCTACTCTAGATCCTACCTTTTCTTTCCTTTATAGAAAAGCTCCAATTCACCTGTCAGCCATTTTCTCTTCTACTCCCAATATTCTACTTTCCAAAGTCACCAATGACTTCCTTGTGTGTGATCTGAAGAATGATTTTATCTATCTATCTATCTATCTATCTATCTATCTATCTATCTATCTATCTATCATTCATTATTTCTCTGCCTTGTGATAAAGAAAATGAATAGAACAGTAGGTACTATTATTATTCTTATTTTATGGATGAAGAAATTAAGGCTTAGCAAGGTTAAAAAGCTTACTCAGGGTCTAGTAGGTATCCACAGCAACACAGCTAGCAAGTGGCAGAGCCAGAATTTGAACCTAGGTGTATTTCCTAGTTTCCTACACCCCATAGATTATTATTTTTCAGTCTTGTTTGCAGGTTCCTCTTCATCATCAGAGTGTCCCAGACTTCAACCCTCAGACATTATATTTATCTACAGTTGACCTTTGAATAACTCAGAAGTTAGGGGAGCTGAACCCCTATGCAGGCAAAAATCTGCATATGAACTTTTCACTTTCCCAAAATTTAATTACTAACAGCTTATGTTGAGCAGAAGCCTTACCAATAACATAAACAGTCTGTTAACACATAATTTATATGTTATATGTATTATATACTATATCTTACAACAAAGCAAGCTAGAGAAAATAAAATGTTATTAAGAAAATCATAAGGAAAATAAAATACATTTACTGTACTATATTGTATTTATCAATTCTGTAAGTTTATGTCTGTTTACAGGATGAATTGTCTGTCAAGACGTACATTAATATTGTCTTATATGATATAAAACACTGTGGATATTATACATATTACTAACACTAGACATGAAAAAGAAATTTATATTTATTTATAGGTATAACAATTCACGCATTGATAATGAATAAGCAGCAATATGATTGCTTTATGGTAGCCTATTGTAATTGAAACGATTGCTTCATGGTAAGAAAATCTTCAAAAATTTTCCAATACATTTAATAGAAAAAATCCACATATAAGAGGAACTGTACAGTTCTGTGTTGTTCAAAGGTCAACTGTGTATTCATTCCCTTACCAATCTCATCCAATCTCATGACTTTAAATATTATGATTCATTATCTGCAAAGATGACCAACAATTCCTCCCATTGCTGTATGTGTACATTGTTCCTCCTATGAGGAGGTGGAGTCTATTTCTTTTCCTTCTTGAATTTGGGTTGGCCTTGTAACTTGATTTGACCCACAGAATATGGTAGAATGTGGTGAAATTGAAATGTTCCAGTTCTGGGACTAGTTCTTAAGAGGCCTAGCACCTTCTGCTTTTGTTTTCTTTGAAGCCAGTTCCCATGTACGAAGTTTGTGTTACATAAGTAAATAAGAGACCATGTAGAGAGGCCACATGGAGAACTAAAATGCCTCAAATGATAGTTAGGAACAAGGCCCGAGACGTGGATGTACCAGCTGCAGCTCAGCTCCCAGATAATTGCAGCCACACAAGTCTTGACAAACCCACAGAATATCATGAGAAATAATAATTCATTGTTGCATTAAGCCACTAAGTTTTGGGGTTTCTTTTAGCATAACATTTGATAACTACAAACAAATGCCATCAATATGGTGATGACTCCCAAATTTCTGTCTCCAGCTTGAACTTTTCCCCTTAACTTTAGACTCATGTATCTAACTATTTACCAGATGGCTAAGAGGCACTAACAGCTTTAACGGACTTTTTTTTTAAGTAACAGCTTTATGAAAATATAATTCACAATTCATACAATTCACTTATTTAAGGTGTATGATTTCAATGGTTTTTAGTACATTCATGGAAATGTAGCACAGACATTTAATGCCTACCTCACCACACACAAAATACCATCACCTTTTTTATTGAGCTCACTAAGTGTTTTTAAGCCCCAAACCTAGGAATCTTCATAAGCCTCTCTCTTTACTTCCTACTGCTCATCCAATCCATTGGCAAGTTCTGACAGCTTTATCTTTAAAACATATCACAAATCTAACTACTGCCTTTTACATTTACCACTCCCATCCAAATCAAGCCATCTCTTCTTGCCAAGTCTACTGTAATGGCCTCTTAACTGGTCTCCCTAACACTCTCCCAAATGGTCATCCACTCATATGACCCTCAGTCAGTTCTTCACAAAGCAGAGCAATGATTTGAAAACATAGATCATGTCCCCTGTCTGCAACTCTTTAATGAGTTCTCAGCACAGAATAAAATCCAAACTGCTTACCATGGCCTATAAGACACCTTTTATAGCTGACTATATCTCCTATCACTTCCCCGCTGACTCACTCTAATCTAGATATGCTGGTTTTCATTTTGTTCCTTCAAGCCACCAAACTCATTCCTGCCTTAGGGCCTTTTCACTAACTACTTCTACCACCTGGAATGCTCTTTTCTCAAAGTTTCAAATGGTTTGCTTCCTTCCTTTATCAGATGTCTGCTCAAATGTCACCACCTGAGAGAGGCTTTCTGTGACCATGTTATCTAAAATAGGAGGTCTCCTCTCCCTTCCAAACAAAAGTCATTTTTTATGGCCTTATCCTGATTTATATTTTCTTCCTAGCACTTATCATTACCTGACATCCTATCCTACATTTAGTTGTCTATGTGTTTTTTGTTTGTTTCCCCTATAGTGGCAGCTATGAAAATGCTCTTCTCAGATCTTTTTCAAGAGAGAACTTGTTACAGAAAGCATAATTAACAGCCCCAGCTTATACTCCTCTGCATTTGGTACAATACCACTGCATTGTACCAAAGCCATACTTCTCCCAGGCTGTTCCTAGCCAATGATTAAACATGACAGGATACTAGAGCTGGCCTATTCCTGAGGGATGCGGGACTCCTTTAATGAGTGACTTTGACACAGAGATTCCCCATTGACCTGGCCAAACCTTCTTAGAATGGTGCTGCAGTCTGAGAGTTTTACTACTCAAGTCTCCTCTCTCTCTCTCCTTCCACAAAGGTCAGACCTGCATTGAGGTCTGAAGACTCTCTGTGCTTACTCCTGCTTCATCCCTTTATCTCTCATAAGCATTTCCACCAATAAATGCCTTGCACATCTAAACCCATCTTGGCATCTGCTTCTTGAAAAATCTAAACTGACCCACTTATTATGTACCCCAGTGAAGAGTCATGGAGAAACTGATGGGACTACTGGATACTGATGGGAGGCCTGGAAGTCAAACAAAGGTAGGGACCTCAATATCTAGAAGCAATGGCATAATTAGCAGGCAGCCACACTGGATGCTATTTTATGTCAAAAAGGCAAATGAAACCACTTGCACACAATATATGCCAGTCCAGAAACCAGTCCAGATCAGCTGTCTTGCAGCAAACAGCAGAAGAGGCAAGCAGGATGGGATGGCACTGAAAAATTGGCTATCCTTTCTCCAATTTCTCGGAGGATCTGTAAACTTTCTCTTATACCACCTATAACCCACTGAGGTGGGGAGATCCTGAGCAGGATTAGACCAGTAACAGTAAATAAAGAAGCCATATTGTTTGTACCTCTATATGTAGTATATAAATCATTCACTGTACAGAGAAGAAGATATTAACATTTTTAGTTTTAACTGAACCATTCCAAGCCTCTTTATGATCATTGCATCAACTTTCAAGGCAGTGAATTGCAACAGATGAGTTGAAAGATCTGATTTTAGTTCTATCCTTGCTTTTTACTAGCTTTATGGACCTGGAAAAGCTTACTAGCTTCTCAGAGTTTGTTTCTTCATCCATAAAGTAGGATAATCTATTTTCTGTGCAGACCACATGATTATGGTGAAGACAAACTATTGAAAAACTCTTATGCAAATTAATTTTGTTAATTTTATAAAATATTATACACGTATATGGTTGTTTTTAAAAATCCATTACAGCCTGAAAATGCTGACCTATTCTTTAGACTGCTTTTTAAATTCTGAGTCTACTTATTATATAATGATGCCCTCTGCTGTTCTCTTGTATATCTTTACTTCAGTCCATATAAGAGACATAGCCTATATCATCATTCTATCCAAGACTATTAGAGTGGGAATGATACAGGAAGATCAGTTAGTCTCATTTTAATGATGAGAATCAAGCATAGACATAATCGTGAAGTGCCTAAAATCAGTCAAATCAGAACCAGAACCCAGGCTTCTAGACTTCAAGACCACTGCCCTTTAGTCTGAATGACAGTATAGAAGTGTAAAAAACACTATGGGAATATAGTCAATAATATTGTAATAACCGTGTGCGGTGTCAGATAGGTACTAGATTTATTGGGATGATCACTTTGTAAATTATATAAATATCTAATCACTATCTTGTACACCTAAAACTAATATAATATTGTATGTCAACTGTAATTGAACAATAAAAAAACAATTGAAAAATTAAAAAATAAAATTACAGGTCAAAAAGAAAAAACACTATGGAGTTAGAATTAAATGTCTAAATAGACATTATTATCTTGCCCCAAATCTTGTTCTTCTTCCTAAATTCATTATTGACATTAAGAAGTTGATGGCATCTATCTAGTCACACAAGACAAAAACCTCAAAGTCAGTTTTAATTTGGCCATCTCCTTTACCCAGCACATTAAATATGATATGTAGCCTCTCTCTCAGCAATCTCATCCAATCTCATAATTTTAAATATTCTACCTCCTAAACCTATTTCACCCTCTTCTCCATTTGGATTGCCACCATTTAAGACTTCATCTTTTCAGCCATTTTTTTATTGATTTATAAAATTAAATTTATTGGGGTAACATTGGTTAATACAATAATATAATTTTCAGGTGTATGTTGAAATTTGACATCTATATATTCTATTGTGTGTTTACTGCCCATGTCCAGTTTCCTTCAGCTACTATACATGTGATCCCCTTTACTCACTTTATCCTCCTCTTATCCCTCTATATTTGACCCACTTTACCCCCTCTACCTCCCGCCCCCCGCTCACCCAAACCCTAACCTCTGGTAACCATTAGTCAATTGTCCATATCCATGGATATCTGTTTGTTTGTCCTGTTCATTTGATGCTTTTAGGTTTATATCGCACATATAAGTGATATCATGTGATTTTCAACTTTTTCTATCTGGCTTTATTCGCTTAGCATAATTATCTCGCGGTCCATACATGTTGTTGCAAATGGCAGTATTTGAGCTCTTCTTATGGCTGAGTAATATTCCATTGTATACATGTACCATAGCTTCTTTAGCCAATCATCTATCATAGGAATCTTCAGTTGCTTCCACGTCCTGACCACTGTGAATAATGCTGCTATGAACATCGGAGTGCAAATATCTTTTTGGATATGGATTTTCAAGTCTTTGGGGTAAATACCTAGTAGAGGGATTGCTGGATCCTATGGTAGATCAATTCTTAGTTTTTTGCTTTGTTTGGATTCTGTTTTCCATAGTGGCTGTACCAATTTTCAGTCCCACCAGCAGTGTATGAGGGGTCCTTTTTCTCCGCATCCCCTCCCTCATTTTTAT
>NW_006440619.1:1582676-1585028 GCF_000325575.1 Pteropus alecto | reverse complement strand
ACGTTGATGTTGTATCCAGAGACTTTACTGTATTTGCTTATTGTTTCTAGTAGTGTTTCTGTGGAGTCTTTAGGGTTTTCTATATAGAGAATCATGTCATCCATAAATAGTGAAAGTTCGACTTCTTCGTTTCCTATCTTGATGCCTTTTCTATCTTTCTCTTGCCTGATTGCACTCACTAGGACCTCCAATGTTATATCGAATAACAGTGGTGAGAGTGGACAGCCTTGTCTTGTTCCTCATCTTAGAGAAAAGTTTTTTAGTTTTTAATCATTAAGTATAATGTTGGCTGAGGGTTTGTCATAGATGGCCTTTATTATGTTAAGTTATTTTTCTTCTATATCGATTTTGTGAAGTGTTTTGATTATAGATGGATGCTGTATCTTGTTGAAAGCTTTTTCTGCATCTATTGATATGATCGTATGGTTCTCATTTTTTAACTTGTTTATGTGGTGTATCACATTAATTGATATGCATATTTTGAACCATCTCTGTGCCCCTGGGAGGAAGCCTACTTGATCATGGTGTATAATCTTTTTTATATGTTGCTGTATTCAGTTCACTAGTATCTCATTTAGGATTTTTGCATCTGTGTTCATGGGAGATATTGGTCTGTATTTTTCTTTTTGTGTGTTATCCTTACTAGGTTTTGGTATCAAAGTAATAAAATGAGTTGGGAAGTAATTCCTCCTCTTCGATTTTTTAGAAGAGTTTGAGGAGAATAGGTATTAAATCTTCTTTGAATGTTTGATAGAATTCACTGGTGAAGTTATTTGGTCCTGGACTTTTACTTTTTGGTAGGTTTTTGATGATCGTTTCAGTTTCCATACTGTTGATTTAGATTTTCCAGTTTGTCTTCATTCAGTCTAGGAAGGTTGTATTTTTCTAAGTACTGGTCCATTTCTTCTAGGTTACTAAATTTGGCATTATATACTTTTCCATAGTATTCTTGCATGATCCTTTGTATTTCTGCGATGTCAGTTTTAATGTCCCCTCTTTCATCCCTGATTTTTTTTATTTGTGTCCTTTCTCTGTTTTCTTTAGTGAGTCTAGCCAGGGCTTTGTCAATTTTATTAACCTTCTCGAAGAACCTTCTCTTTGTTGTATTTATTTTTTTCTATTTTTTTCAATTTCATTTATTTCTGCTCTAATTTTGACTATTTCTTTCCTTCTGCTGACTTTAAGCCTCATTTGTTCTTGTTTTCTAGTTTTTTAAGATGGTGCATTAGGTTGTTTTATTGGGCTAGTTCTTCTTTTTGGTGATAGGCCTGTAATGATATGAACTTTCCTCTTATGACCACTTTTCCATGTCCCAAAGTTTTGATATGTTGTACTATCATGATCAATTGTTTCTATGTATCTCTTGATCTCTCTTTTTATTTCTCCTTGACCCAGTTATTCTTCAGGAGCATGTTGTTTAAGCTCCATGTATTTGTGGTTCTTCCTAATTTCTTTCTGTAGTTGATCTCTAGTTTCAAAGCATTATGATCAGAGAATATGGTTGATATGATTTCAACCCTCTTATATTTGTTGAGATTATCTCTGTGTCCCAGTGTGCAGTCGATTCTTGAGAATGTTCTATGTGGACTAGAGAAGAATGTATAAGCAGCTGTTCTGGGATGGAAGGCTCTGTAAATATCAATTATATCCAAATGGTCTGATGTGTCATTTAAGGATGTTATATCCTTATTGATTTTCTGTTTGATCATCTGTCAATTTCCGACAGTTTGTTATTTAAGTCCCCTAATGATAGCGTTTTGGTCTGTTTCTCCCTTTAGTTCTGTTAGTAATTGCTTTACATATTTTGGGGTTCCCTGATTGGGAGCATAGATATTAATAAGTGTTACGTCTTCTTGGTGCATGCTTCCCTTTATCATTATGAAGTGTCCCTCAGTATCTTTCTTTACCTTTTTTATTTTGAAGTCTATTTCGTCTGATATTAGCACCACTACTCTTGCATTTCTCAGAATGCTATTTGCTTGAAATATCATTTTCCACCCTTTCACTCTGAGTCTATATTTGTCTTTGGAGCTGAGATGTGTCTTCTGGAGGTAGCATATGGTTGAATTCTGGTTTTTGATTCATTCTGCAACTCTGCGCCTTTTTATTGTTGAGTTTAGTCCATTTACATTTATGGTGATTATTGAAATATGATTTTTTCCTATAACTATTTTACCTTTTACTTTTTGGTAGCTCGGTGTTTCCACTGCTTCCTTGTCCTTGCGTTTCTTTTTCCTTTATTTTGGTTGGCTTTTGTGGGTTTTGCCTCTAGTTCTTCTTGTTTTATGTTATATACTTCAGATCTGAATCTTTGGCATGTGGTTACCATTATGAATATGAAAAGGATGGTGT
>NW_006440619.1:1565516-1581651 GCF_000325575.1 Pteropus alecto | reverse complement strand
TTTTTTCAGAAGTACCATCCTGAATTCTCTGGCATATAATGTACATATTTCTATGTCTGTAAGCTTATTTTTTGGAGATTTTTCTCTTTCTTTCTGAGCTGCCTTGTCACCTTGGTTGTCATGCTGTTTAATGGACTATTTCTCCACCTGGGCATTAATGGAAGTGTATTCTGCTGTTTTTCCAGAAAGAAGATTTATTACATAAATATCTCTCTTTAGCTTGCTGCAAAGAAGGCTCTTTTCTTTTGGTTTCCAGTAGGTGGCATCTAAGCTTCTTGGATCCCTGCTTTATATAAAGCCCTCATAATGCCTTTTTATTTTCTTGTAGACATTTAATCAAGCTGGCTACCCACAGTTTCAGTCTCTGTCAGTGTCAGTAACAGTTTTGGCAGCGTTTCTCAGTTTCCCCTGGGATTCTGCAGTGATTGTCCTCAGAGGCTATGGGGGGAAGGGTCCTCTGGGTTGGTAGTTGGGGGCTGCAGCTCAGCCTCGGTTTTGCAACTGGGGCCAGTAAAAATCAACTGTTGTTTTTTTGTAGTCCCATTCTGCTTCTCTGCTTTTTGCCCTGATGACTGTGCCCTGCCGCCGGCCATTCTTGGGGAGCTCACAGCTTTCCTAGGCAGGTCTGTTCAGGTAACTCTCTGCTCCTTCTCCCCTCCCCCTCCTCCTGCAGATAGCTCCGGTGACTATGAGAGACAGCTTCTTTTTTACTCTCAGTCCACCGCCTGACACCTGGGGTTCTGACCTGTCATAGCTCTTCTGCGCATATCCCATGCTCAGACGTGCTAGTGTGCAGTTTGGGTGTTTGTTTGTTGAGTTTTAGATGTTCAGCTAATTGTTGTTTCAATGGGAGAGATCTGGGGATGTCTCTCACTCTGCCATGTTTCCCAGAATCAAGCTTTCATCTTTTTTAGCTTGTATTATTTCAATAGCTTCTTAAATGTTTTAGCAGCTCACAGGTTCTATAGCCTACATTCATTCATTCATTCTTTCATTCAATAAAATTCTTGCTTAAATCCTTACAATGTTCAAGGCAGTATGCTAGATTTGGAGATTAAAAGAGAAGCAGACATTGTATTCTCAAGGACTCTAGTAGAGAGAAATAAATATGTAAACAAATATTAAATTATTGTTCCTCCAAAATATCAGCAAAACAACCAGTTGTTGAGTCATAATTGAGTTTATTTTCTCCACTGTATAAAGAAGCACTAGCTCAACAGAGACTTAGTAGCATCTACATGTAGTGAGCATGAAGTCAGATTTCACTACTCATAAGGAAGTACTGAAAAGCATTATAAACACACGTATTGGGGTACTGTTGGAGCATGGACGAGAGAGCACTTCATGATCACATCACTGGAGTTAGAGTGGGGAAGAATCAGAAAAGGTTTTATGGGCTTGAACTATCTCTTAAAATGTAAATAATATTCTATTTATGGATATACCACATTTTGTTTATCCACTCATCAGTCAATAGATATTTGGGTTGTTTCCACTTTTGGGCTATTATGAATAATGTTGCTATGAACATTCATGTACACATTTATTTGGCGAGCATATATTTTCACTTATCTTGAGTATATATCTAGGAATGGAATTGTTGGGTCATATGGTAACTCTATGATTAACTTTTTGAGGATTGTCGAACTACTTTCCAAAAAGGCTGTACCATCTTACATTTCTACTAGCAAGGTATGAGTGTTTAAATTTCTCTACATTTTTGCTAGCACTTGTTATTTTCCGTGTTTTTTTTTTTTTAATTTTTAGCCATCCTAGTGGTATAAAGTGGTATTTTATTATACTTTTGATTTGCACTTCCCTAATAACTAGTGACATTGACCATTTTTTCATGTGCTTGTTGACCATTTCCATATCTTGTTTTAAGAAAATGAGTTTTCAAATCCTTTACCCTTTGGGTTTTTAATTGGATTATTTGCATTTCAGTTGTTAAGTTGTAAAAGCTAATTACTCTGGATACAATTCCCTTATCAGATATATAATTTACAATTTTTTCCCCATTTTTGGGTCATCTATTCACTTTCCCAAAGAAATATTTTGAATCACAAAAGTCTTATTTTTTTTACTGAAATGAAAGTCACATAACATAAAATCGATCATTTTAAAGTGAACACATTCGGTAACATTTAATACATTTAAAATGTTGTATAACCACTACCTTTATCTAGTTCCAAAATATTTTCAATATTCTCAAAAGAAATCCTGTAACTATTAAGCAGTCGCTTCCTATTCCTCATTCCCCCTAGCCACTGGCAACCACCAATTTATGTTATGTTTCTATGGATTTAACTATTCTATTTCATATAAATGAAATCATGCAATATGTGATCTTTTATTTCTGCCTTCTTTCACTTACTATAATATTTTCAAGGTTCTTCCATGTTGTAGAATGTATCAGTATAGTAAGTCCTTACTTAACATTGTCAACAGCTTCTACAACTTTAGGCAAAGTGACTGTAATGAAACCAGTTTCACCATAGGTAATTGATAGCAACAAGAATTAAGTTTCTAGGAACCTCATCAATATGATAAAACGACGTGAAACAAAATGACATTATTTGAGGACCTGCTGTACTTCATTCCTTTAGATAGCCGAAAAAATAGAGATCTGTGAATTTTCCAACTTTGTTCTTTTTCAAGATTATTTTGGATATTTGGAGCCCTCGCATTCTATATTAATTTGAGGATTTGCTTTTTAATTTCTCCAAAAAAAAAAAGCCATTGGGATTTTGATAGGGATTGAAGTGAATCTGTAGATTGTTTTGGGTAGTATTGTCATCTTAATATCAACTGTTCCATTCCATGAAAATGAGATGTCTTTCCATTTTGTTAAGCCTTCGGTCTTCTTTAATTTCTTCCAGCACAGTTTTGTAGTTTTCAGTATACAAGTCTTCACCTCTTTGGTTAAATTTATCCCTAAGTATTTTATTCTTTTGATTGTCATAAATATAATTGTTTTCTTAAATTCCTTTTCAGATTTTTCATTTCTGGTATATAGAAATATAACTTATTTTTTGCTTGTTGTTTTTTTACCTTGCAATGTTGGTGAATATGTTTATTGTTTCTAGTAGCGATTTTTTTGTGGGTAGGTTTTTTTGAATTTTATTTGCACATAAAAGTAGTTTTACTTAAAAAAATATTTAGGTGCCTTTTATAGTTGTCCCACAGAGGATTGGTTCCAGGATCCCCCATTGCTCCTGCCCCTGAAGATATCAACATTTGAGAATGCTCAAGTCCCTTATATAAAATGGCAAAATGGGCAAGTGTTTGCACATAACCTACATTTGTGTATGAGCTACAACAGGGTATGCCGACACATGATTTTATTAGCATGTATTCAGCATGGTGCAAGGCATGTGGCAAATTTGAGCTTTGCTTTTCAGAACATTCTAGGATTCTTTTCCCAAATAATTTCTTATCTACATTGGTTGAATCCACAGATGAAAAACTTGTGGATATAGAAGGCTAACTGTACTTCTTTCTTGTCTACTTGATCTGACTAGAACTTCTAGTATATTCAATATTTTGAATAGCAGTAGTGGAAGCAGGCATCCTTGTCTTTATCCTGATATTAGGGGAATATTTTCAATCTTTCATCATTGAGTATGTTATTAACTGTGGATTTTCTTTTTCTTTTTTTTTTTGATTTAAGATTTTATTTATTTTTTTATTATGGTGACATTGGTTAACGAAATCCAGTAAGTTTCAGGTGTACAGTTTAGCAGTAAGGAATATATATATTTTGCATTGTGAACTATAGGTTTTTCATAAATGCCCATTATCATGCAAAAGATGTTCCCTTCTATTCTTATTTTGTTTAAAGTTTTATCAAAAAAAAGGGTTGGATTCTATCAATTACTTTTTCTGTCTTAATTACAATTATGTGGTTTTATTCCTCTCTTCATTTAATGTGATGTATTACATTGAATAATTTGCTTATGCTAAACCATCCTTGCATTCCCAAAATAAATCCTATTTGTTCTGGTCCTTTTAGTATGTTGATGGATTTATTTTTTAAGTATTTTGTTGAGAATGCTTGAATCTATATTCTTAGGGGTATTTGTCTTTAGTTTTTCTTTTTTTTCTTGCGATGCTTTTGTGTAGCTTTGGTATTGGGGGAAATTGTCCTCATACAATGAGTTAGGAAGTATTTCCTCCTCTTCCATTTTTTAGAAGAATTTGAGAAGGATTGGTATTCATTCTTTAAATGTTTGGTAGAAGCCATCTGGTTCTGAACTTTTCTTTGTTGAGAGATATTTTTATTACTGATTCAATTTTTCTAATTGTTATAGGTCTGTTCAGATTTTCCATTTATTTTTGAGTCAGTTTTGGTAATTTGTGATTTTTCTAGGAATTTGTCCATTTTATCTAGGTTATTTAATTTGTTGGCATGCAAAAGTTTTAAGTTTTGATGAAGTCTTATTTTTCAACTTTTTCTTTTGTCGCTTATGGTTTTATCATCATATCTATGAAATCTTTGCCTAACTGAAGATATAGTTCTGTTTTCTTCTAAGACTTTTATAGTTTTAGCTCCTACATGTAGGTCTATAATCAATTTCGAGTTGACTTTTATATATAGTATGAGATAAGGATTATTGTTTATTCCTTCACATGGATATCCGATTGTTCCTGTACCATTTTTTAAACTAATAGGATTTTAAAGCCTATTAGCCTTGTGTCCATCAGTCCCCCAAACTTGATGTAGACTTTAGCATCAGGGTAATGGTGTTACAGAGAGTTTTAGTTTGGTGTCATGTTGGAGGAGAGGGCCATGCAGCTCGTTGAGAGAGGCCTTTCTTTTTGGGCAATTTAGAAAAAGGCCTTGGCCCTAAGCCAGAGTGCTGGCATATGTCTTCATGGTTGGCATTTAGAGTACTCATACTACTCTCCATTTACCGACAGGATTGAGCTGAGGCCTTGGCTGTCCATGGCTTGAAGCACAGATCTTTTTTTCTTCTTTCCACTCTTATTCTCTCAAGACTATCCTCTGCTTCCCAAAGTGGCAGCAAGTAACCTGGGAAATCAACTAAGATTCTATTGTTGTTGGTGGTAGTAGTAACAGTAGTAGCGGTAGTAACATTAATGGTATTAGAAGTAGTAGTAGCAGCAATAAGAAGAAATGGAGAAAAATAAAGATGGACTTGTGTAGAGACAGATGGGTGATAGAATAATTGGAGGGGGTCACTTCATAAACTATATAAATGTCTAACCAATGTACTGTACACATGAAACTAATATAAAATTTAAAAAGATAAAAAACAAAAAAAGAAGATGGACTTGGCAGGAGGAGACAGGGATAGGGAAACTAGGAAGAAGCTGGGAATGAAGAAGAAGGGCATCCAAAAACCCAGCAATGGGGCTTTAGCTTTTGCAGAAAGGAGAGAGAGAACAGTAGTGCAAGAGCTAACTATGACAACATTCAAGCTGGAGAAAAGTCACAGGGGTAGGGCAGGGAAGAGAAAGCACGCAAATGCATTAATACAAAAAAAAAACAAAAAAAAACAAAAACCAAAAAAAAACAAAAAAAACACTCCAGATTTAAAAAAAGAAAACTCTCATTTTATTGTAGAGGAAATTTAATATGAACATAAGTGAGAAACATTGCTCACACTCTCTTGTGGCCTAATCTCTATCTCTTAGGCCTATTAGAAAACCAGTCACACCGATATTCTTGGTTCAGTGTAAAGGATGAAAAAAGTGTAATTTGCTCCTGCCCAGAGAACATGGGCAGTTTATTAACCTTTTTCCCCTTTGCCCTGAGATAACTCGCAGATTACAGTTTTAACCTTACCCCCGAAGTTTGCCATGAAATATCTTGCTTTTATTATTTTTGCATCGCTCTAGTATATCAATAGTCTTTAGAAACAAATGACATCAAAACCAAAAAAAAACAAAAAAAACACTCCAGATTTAAAAAAAGAAAACTCTCATTTTATTGTAGAGGAAATTTAATATGAACATAAGTGAGAAACATTGCTCACACTCTCTTGTGGCCTAATCTCTATCTCTTAGGCCTATTAGAAAACCAGTCACACCGATATTCTTGGTTCAGTGTAAAGGATGAAAAAAGTGTAATTTGCTCCTGCCCAGAGAACATGGGCAGTTTATTAACCTTTTTCCCCTTTGCCCTGAGATAACTCGCAGATTACAGTTTTAACCTTACCCCCGAAGTTTGCCATGAAATATCTTGCTTTTATTATTTTTGCATCGCTCTAGTATATCAATAGTCTTTAGAAACAAATGACATCATTCTATTTATAGCATTCTGTTTTTAGTAGTTCTATGGCTGAAAAGGTCAAATCCTAGAAAACATAGCATTCCTACGTGAGTTGCATTTCTTTTTTTTTTCTAAACGAGAAAAGGGTTAAAAACTGTGACAAGCCTGTGAGTAAGATAATTAAAGAGGGTAAATTGCAGTTGCATTATTGAAACTGAACTCTAGGAGGCAGTGTGGTAGAGTTGAAAGATCACAAGCTTTGTAACCAGACACAGGTCTGAATCTTGATTCTGCTACTTTACTCCTTGTATGCCTTTGGACAAGTTACTTAATACCTCTGAGACTTAATTTTTTTTCTCTCCAAAATGCAAAATATATGGACCTCATAAGGTTTTTGTGAGAAATAAATGAGAGAATGTCAGCAAAGTAGCCAGCACCATGTCTGGGACATGTATTACTAGGTGCTCAGTATGTGCCTTTTCCTTTTCCCAGGTACATATCACTGCATTCTAAGCAAAAACTAGAGCTGTCTTCTGTTTCCAAAGACTGACTTAATAATACTACTTCTGATATTCTATTACAAGGAACCTCCTCCCCTGAAGAATAGAAAACATTTTGTGTTCAAGGATGTTCATTGCGTGTATCACGCCGAAATGTTTGTACACCAAAATATTAATGATGATTGCTTTTGGGTGGAGGGTTATGAGTAACTTTTTAAAAACCTTTTTACCTTGCACATAACATTACTTTTATACTAAAAAAATGAAATTTAATTTAATTACCGAATAATTTTATAAAGGTTCTTGAAGAATATTCCGTAGCAATGAGAATGATCTACAACTACATATAACAATGTGGACCGATTTCACAAGGATAATGCTAAGCAAAAGGAGCCAGATGCAAAAGAGTATATAGTGCAAAATTCAACTTATATTAAGAACAAAGGCAGACAAAACCAATTTATGCTATTAGTAATTAGAATAGAGGTAATCCTTGGAGGGAGAGCAGATAGTAACTTTTGCATCTGGCTCCTTTTGTTCAACATTACATTTATGAAATTCATTGTTTCTGTGGGGGATAGTGACTGGAAAGGGGTACAAGGGGGCTTCTTGGATCTGGTAATGTTCTGTTTTTCATGATCTGGATGGTAGGTGGAGTCAGTTTGTGAGTATTTATTATCCTTATGAATTATATTTCAATAAAAATAAAAAAAACAAGACGGATGGATGAATAGGTAGGTAGGTAGGTAGATGATGAGAGAGGGAGGGAGGCTGGGAGGGAGAGAGAGAGAGAGAGAGAGAGAGAGAGAGAGAGAGAGAGAGAGAGAGAGAGAGAGTATTAAATGACTGCAAATCATCTGTACCTTATCTGAAGGAGAAAATCATCTTTATAACAGAGAAAATCTTTTTTTGGCCACAAGATGGCACCACTCATTGCTTGGAAATCAAATTCCAAGGTGATCTTCAGCACATTTTAAGAACCAAATATTTGGTGTATTGTGTTGGAAGAAAAGTCAGAGATTTTACAGTCCAAGTTTCTCTAATTTTCCAGATGAAAGATGTAAGGCCTTAGCAGGATAACTTGCCCAAGATCACACTGCTGGTAAGAAGACCTAGGGCTGAAAACTCAGATTTCTGGGCTATCAGCATCCTCTGCCACACTTAAAACTTCTATTTTCTGCTCTGTTTCCTTCCTACCATAATCTGGAATAAGAGCTTTATCAATAATAAGTGCCCCTCCTCTTATAACTTCAGAAAACAGAAGTCCAAAGTGGAATAGACAATTCATGACTAGAATTGACTGGCTGCAGTGTGAAATTTCCATATAATATGAATATTTACAAACATCATATGGCCAATTCTGCCTGAGTTGGCTTAGGTTTCTATTTTCTTAGATGTGAAGGATAGACCAGACATGCTTTTTCTTTTTTCTTTTTTTTTTTGTGTGTGTATTTTTAAAAACTTTTTAAAAATTAAGTTTATTGGAGTAACATTGGTTAATGCAATTATATAATTTTCGGGTGTACATTGGACTTTGAGTGGTAGACATGCTCTTTCTATTTCTCCCACTCTCTTTCTTTGTTTCTTTTATCCTTCTTCCCTCCTTCCCTCGCTTCCTTCCTTCCTTCCTTCCTTCCTTCCTTCCTTCCTTCCTTCCTTCCTTCCTTCCTTCCTTCCTTTCCTTCCTTCCTTCTTTTCTCTTATCTCTATTTGAACCACAGGAGGCACCAGTGCCTCTTAGAACCAAAAACTCAAAAATCAAATGCAATGGCTTTCTTGAACAGATCAGACCTTAGCTCTGTGTTGTGATTCATTTGTCTTTGTTGCAGAGGACTTTCAGGAGAGTCCATGAAGCAAATGAAAGTATCAAGCTAAGATGAAAGATTTCTGTCCCTATAATATGAATCTTTGGATAGGCTCCTTGATGGGTGAGGACATCTGCAAAGTAGGAAGATCATCAGCAGGATCTAAGACATGCACAGCAATCTTTTTCGATAACCTCTAATTGAAAGGTGGGCCCCTTATATGGGAGCCAGATAGATTGGAAAAAAGGAGAGGTGATTTGCTCCCCAGGGAATATTTGGCCATGTCTGGGAACATTTTTGATTGTTACAACTGAGAGGAAGGTGCTACTGGAACCTAATGGGTGGAGGCCAGATATGCTGCTAAACATCCTACAAAGCACAGGACAGCCCCCACAACAGAGAATTATCTAGTTCCAAATGTCAATCATGCCAAGGTTAAGAAACACTGCTCTGCTCTGTATAAAATTAGATCCAAGTGAAATAATGTGGTATCTTAGATCTTTCAGATTTCTCACACAAGCCAGATACCAAGAACAACAACAACAACAACAACAAAATTAAAATAAAACAGGCAATGTCTAATTCCAAGGTGAGGACGTATAGAGATATAATGCATTTGGATTTGGGCTAATCGATGTTTTATTCTATAATTTTGTTTTTTAAAATTTTTTCTTAGGCCAGAAGCATTCAAGGCAGCAGTTCTTAAAATATTGAATACCTGCATGCACAAAGAAGACACAATACTGGTGAACCAAGGGGACTCTCGAAAGTCTAAATCACAAGGTGAGGAAGTCAACCTTAGCCTGACATTTCCCTCTCTTCTGCTCTCTAAAATGATGGCAAAGGAATTTGAATCTAAATTTCCTTTGAAATATCTGCTAAACAATCCCTGGCATCATTCATATTTCATATATGACCCAAGGTCATTCCTGACACCTAACAAGAAAAGATGATTGTCAGCCCACCGTGCAACCCATTGAGTCCAGACTCCAACTGCTCTATTCCTACTCATAGTCATACTTCTTGTTACCAGCAAGCATAAAAGACACAAGCAGAAAAGCTTATCAGAGGGAAGCCTCAGGTTACCAGAACTCTTGGTGGCTGAGAAGGGTTCTGGTTTATTTATTTTTCTGGGTAACTAAGGGATAACCAGAAAAGGCATTGTTTCAATATTTGTTACTGAAAATCTTTCTAATATGCATGTCACTTTTCTACATTAGGAAGTAAAAGAACCTTGAGGACTAGAATGAAGCAGATGTTTTCATGGCCTTAGTCATCATCTTGCTCATCAATGACCACTATCCAGGCCTGGAGATGGTAATTGGAATATAAGAACTTTAGAAGCAGTCCAGTCCGTCATTTTACAAATGAGGGAACTGTGAGTTCCAGAGAGGGAAGTGAACTATCTAAGGTAACAGAGATCACAGAGTTGAAGATCCTGGCTAGTATAAATAGGAGGTATAAGTTTCAGTGTTCTTCATCCACTTCTGTATGAGCCAGAATTCTACTGACAAAGCAAAGGATTGAAGCAATTTTCTGAATCATTTCGGCTGAAACCCCATTGCATAGCTATAGCCTTTAAATATATGTGGTGTGGCTGTAAAGCAATGTGACCAGTTTCCACAAACCACACAAGAAAATTAGGCACACTATTATATATTCATACTCCATGCTCTGGATTTTCCATGTACACAGGGGACAGGAAATCCAGAAATAACCACCAAACTTGTTTTGAAACTAGTTTTTACCTCCACCTTCAACAAATCTTTTGCAAAAAGCCATTCTGAAGAAGTAAAATTGATTTAGCCATGCCATCACATTTCTTCTTATTTCTTCTCTTGTGCATGTTTATTTCATTATCTCCTGGTACTCATACCAAAGAAAGTGGCAAAAAAAAGTTCAAAAGAAAGGGGGGTTATAAGGAGATGGCAAATAAAATATAGTCTACTTATGGGGTAAAAGACACAAATGACAGAACGGCAGCATTGACATCAACTGAGAGCTGGTTACAAATGCAGAATCTCAGTCCCTCGTGGCACATTTCAAGTTAAACAAGATTCCCAAGTGAATTGTGTGCATATTAAAGTTTTGAGATATTGATGTAGAGAATGGTGAAAATAACTCTGGATTAGGACTTGGAAAACCAGGTTTATCTTCCTGCTTCTTAAACTTACTTGTTTAATAAATGTGTCCAAACTCCTTTATAGCTTCAGTTTTATCATGCACAGAGTGAGGGAATTGGACTAGAAGACCTCTGAGGGTCTTTATGCCCCTAAATTCTGGGAATCTAATCAGTGGACACCTGGACTTCGATGCTTCCTTGTAAATACCTCATCTACCTTTAGATTAGCAAAATTTATGATTGAAAACCTGATGGTTAGACATTGGCTTCCTTGGACATTTCCAACTCCTTTCACTTTGCTCCAACCTTACTGACCCTTCCAAGGAGTCTGAGATGGGATAGTCATGGTTATTACCATTCCCAGTTTATTAGAGTGAGTCCACATGAAGGAACAGGAGAAGGCAGCTAAGCTGATAATGGGGAGGAAACAACATCTGTGGCTGTTCCCCTAGAACTGGAGCAGACAGGTAAATTCTCAGACTAAGAAGAATTAAGAACAGCTTATCCCAGTCCACTGGCAGTTCTTCCTAATTTACCTAAGAAGCACTAATTTTATCCTCCATATTTATTTTTCTCTTTCTGCTCTTCCATCTCTTGGACCAGGTTGAGTTGACCCTATCACCATGTAGTTAGTGTTTGCCCATAGACTTATTATGGTAAATGAGCTACAATGAGGCAGAAGAGAAACATCATCACAAAGCCAGGGTCATGTTCCATAGGAAGAGAGAGATATGAGTGTGGTATTTTGGGTGCCGCAAACTTCAACTGGCCACATGCATACCTTAACTAAGTACTTGTTATAGTAACAATTGCTGCATAACAAACCACCCCGAGCTTAGTGGCACAATGGCAATTTTAATATGCTCATTGATACTGTGGTTCAGGAATTTGGGCAGAGCTTGGCTGGGTGATTATTTATTTATTTTTACACATTTTAAGTATAGTTTTATTTTATTTTATTTTAACAGTAAGGCATATATATATTTACACTATGTGTTCACCTTTCATAGTTAGATTTCTTTGTCACCACATATTTGACCCTGGGTGATTCTTTTGCTCTTTGTGGTGTCAGTTGAAGTCACTTGAGGTACTTAGAAGATAGATAGGATAGTCTGGAGGATCCAAGATGCATGTCTGGTGCCTTGATAGTAATGACTGGAAGACTGGATCCACTGAGATTGTTTCCTGGAGTATCTATATGTGGTTTCTCTAACATGGCAGTCTCAGGGTAATTGAACTTCTTACAGGGCAACTAGCTTCCCTCAGAAGGATTATTCTAAAAGAATTAGGTGGAAGCTGCATGTTTTTTTATGACCTAACATCAAAAGTAATATAGTGTTGCTTCTGCCAATTGTATTGGTGAAGGAATCACAAGACTACATTGATTCAAAGAGGTGGAACAGACTACGCATCTCAATGGGAGGAGTTCCAAAGAATTTGTGGTTGTTTTTAAAAAAATTTTGTACAATACCCAGGAGATAAATAACACTGAGGAAAAATTCTTTATTTAATCCTTTATTGGACCATGTATGCTGCCAAGGACTCCTTTTCTTCACCCAGTGTGAGGCCTATACATGAGGGCAAACTCATCAGGATGCTGAGGATGCTCTTTGGACCTCTCCATGGTTCACACCAAATCTTTCTTCACTAGATCTTAGAACTTAGACTAAAAGGAGGAAGTAAGTGAGGACATAGGAAAAAGTGTTCTCCCTTTCTCCCTTTTTCTCACCACCTCTTTCTTTTTTGTAAGATCTAGATGGGCTAGGCCACCCACTTTCTGTCTCCTTTCTCCTGGACTGCAAAATTTCCAAGAGCTAGGGAATGATGTCTTATTGCACTAGCCCTCTGGGATCAGAAAGAATAAAAGATCAAACTATGAAGAAAAGATGGACTCAAAGAGAGCCAAAAGAAAGCAAGGGTTTGTTTGCCTTAGGCCAGTTTCATTTATATTTCCTATACTTCATACTAGCATGGTGGTCTAATTGTGTGGCTCTGTGGACTCCAGAACTCTATTTTATTCTTGATCCACACCAGAGTGCTTACGCTCGGTGAGTGGAGGGAGTTTCATTTCATCATTCCTCTCCCTTCCAAGAGTTACAATGTGTGACACTTAGCTGTTGTTGATCATCTACTCTGTGCTCGTCACTGTGTGACTTTACACCCACTATCCCATTTAATCTTATGAGGTGTATAATATTATCCCTGAGTCACAGGTGAGAAAACGCAAGGCTCAGTGAGCTGAAGTCACACTGTTAGTATAAAGCAGAACTTTGATTGGAACCAAGGCAATCTAACCCCAAAGCCTGCAAAAACAATCTACCCATGTTTTTCTCAGCTGAGCAAGAAGGACAGTAGCAGTTATCATAAAGCTATAAGAACAATATATTTATAGTCAACAAGACTATTACTTGGGGGCTGTGGGTAAAGAAGTGTTATTAATAACCAATATCAATAAGAGATAATATTTAAGAGAGGCTGAATAATAATAATAATGGTATCTAACATTTGCCAAAAGCTTACAATGTGCCAGGAACTATTGAAACATTTTAGCTATATTAATTATTGAATTATTTACAAGATCCTGGGCAGTAGGTACTATTATTATCACATTTTATTATTGGGTAAAATGAGGCACAGAGAAGGTAAGTAACTTGCCCAAAGTCAAACTGTAAGTAATTGACACAACAAGGAGTTAATTACGGGCTCTTAACCATTATACAGCACTGCCTCTCTTGATTGTATCTGTCTGTGAAAGTTGTTAATCTTTCTAGGAAGGCAAAGGTATGTAGTCTACTATAGAGGTACAGAATATTAAACATCTAACAACTGTTTTGGTTAAGGTTTTACATCGCTCCTGAAGAAAGGCTTTTTTTTTTTTTTTGATTAGCTCAATAGCAATGCTTTGTATACAGTATATGCTTAATAACTCATTTCATGGAGGTCTTATTTTATTCAGTTAATCCTACTCTAGGAGCTTTAAGATTGTATGAACCATCAAGCTAAATAAAAACAAATCATGTCCTTTCTGCTCAAATTATTGTGCATTATTAGTTCATGAAGCTGTGTGCTAAGCATTTTTGGGAAACACAAGATATGAAATTAGACATTGATAGTTCATCAAAAGTTCCTGGTCTGGGTGGAACACTATATACAAAATAGACCTCATCTTATTATTTTTTGTATCTTTGCATCACTACACTTTTCCTTTAGAAAGATTATATTTTTATATCTGACTCCTTAATCTTGGAGCTCTTAGGTTGTCATCAGTTAGCCTTGTTCCAAACTCTTACCCCCACCACTTCTCTAGGTACAGTTCCTCATTGGAGACAATTGTCCACCCACCATGCCTGGGGAGTTGCTAACCAGTTTGTTAGAGGGTGAGAGCAGAAACCTAATATGGATGCACTTTGGCTTTTCTTTCACGTGATCCCTTCTTATAAGTGCTGATCCATCAGTCGACTACATCAACTACAAATATTTCTCTTTGATTTTTCAAGTCTTCTATCTATATCTGGTCCCATCGTAATCCATTAACTTCTTCTCTCCCTGCTCTTACGTAAAGATCTTCTGTTAGGCAGATGGGCCCTCGTCCTTATGAATAGCACCATGCTCATTCCTATCTCCTTGTGTTTGTTCATTCAGTCCTCCCTTCCTCATGCTACCACTAGTGCTTGTACCAGCCAAGCTACACTTAATGGCATGCTTGTAACAGATGCCCATTATTTAATGTATCAGTTTTGACTTTTCAACTATATTGTTGTGATACTGTGATTTATAATAAATATATACTTGCACTGCATAAAGATGTTTCAGTCAATGACGGACTATGTATATGATGGTAGTCCCATAAAATTATAATGGATTATAAACAAAAAGTTCATTTGCAGTGTTGAAAGAAAAGGCTGGACATGACTACAATGTTGAATTTACTGCTAGTTCTGGGTGGTTTAGAGACAAAGAGGCTCAGTGTATTGTCCACCCTGCACTGTGCCCACCTGCAGTTGGGGCCTGAAGTTGGCGAGGAAGTGATAAGAACAGGTTGAGGAAGAGGGGAGCCCAGGAGCCTGCTACCTGCCTGCTCATGCCAGCCCCTGCTCACACACATAGACATGCACACATACTTGGTACACAAACTCATTTCCCTTCCCTCTGATTTTCTTTATCTCTTTTTCCTCCTGGTCACTTTCCTCCCACTCTCTCTCTCTCCCTCTCCCTTTTATTGTTTCTTGTGTAAAGCTTTATTTCTCTGGGTTTATTTCCATCTCTGCTCTCCCTTTTTCTTCTATTCTTTTCCTTCTGTATCTCCCTTCCTCTTCTCTTCTGACTTGTATTCTACCTCAGATGGCATCTCCCTCCACAGCTCTCCTCCTGTAGCCCCCAGTATGTGCGCGCACACACACTTCTTCTTTTGTATCATATTTGTACTGTACCTTTTCTATGTTAAGATATCATTGTGTTACAGTTCTTATTTTTAGCAAGTGCTATGAAATGATTGTATATCTTCAAAAATCACATTTTAAGGTCCTAACCCCTAATATGACTATATTTGGAAGTAGGGCTTTTAAGAAGAAATTAAAGTGAATAGAAGTCATAAAATCATAAGGATGGGGTCTTAATGCAGTAAAATTGGTGACATACACACACCAAAGAAAGGCCATCTGGGCACACAGTAAGAAGGCACCCATATACGAGCCAGCAAGAGAGTTCTCACCAGAAAATTATCATGTTAATCTTAGACTACCAGCCTTCAAAATTGTAAGAAAACAAAGTTCTATTGTTCATGCCACAATTTATAGTATTTTTTTTTTTATGGCAGCCAGGCAGACGAAGAAAATAAGGTTATTTTTTTTCTCTCTCTTTTTATTTATTTATTTATTTAAATTAAGTTTATTGGGGTAACATTGGTTAATGCAATAATATGATTTTCAGGTGTACACTATAATTTGACATCTGTATATTCTATTGTGTGTTTACCACCCAAAGTCCAGTTTCCTTCAACTATCATATATTTGATTCCCTTTACCCACTTCGCTCTACACCTACTCCCCTATATTTAACATCCTTACACATCTATCTCCCCTCTCTTCCCCGAACCCACTAGTAACCACTAGTCTATAGTCCTCTGGTAACCACTAATGTATACTACATATCCATGAGTCTCTGTTTGTTCATCTTGCTCATTTGTTGCTTTTAGGTTTATATCCCACATATAAGAGATATCGTGTGATTTTCGAATTGTTCTGTCTGGCTTATTTCGCTTAGCATGATTATCTAAAGGTCCATCCATGTTGTCAGAAATGGCAGTATTTCATCTTTTCTTATGGCTGAGTAAGTTGTAGTATATATGTATACATATATATATAATGAAATACTACTCAACTCGCTTTTTTAATGCTGTTTATCAAATTTTTCTCCTTTGCTCTTAAAAATTATTTGATTTTGACTTGTTTGGGGAAATTCAACTCAACATTTT
>NW_006440619.1:1563938-1565164 GCF_000325575.1 Pteropus alecto | reverse complement strand
TTCATATCCTCCTATATTTGACCCCCTTTACCCCGTCTATCTCCCCCAACCTCCGCTACCCCACTACTAACCACTACTCTATAGTCCTCTGGTAACCACTAGCTTATAGTCCATGTCTATGAGTCTCGTTTGTTTGAGCTGTTAGTTTCTTGCTTTTAGGTTTGTATCCCACATATAAGTGATATGTGATTTTCAACTTTTTCTATCTGGCTTATTTCACTTAGCATAATTATCTCGAGGACCATCCATGTTGTCAGAAATGGAACTATTTCATTTCTTCTTATGGCTGAGTAAATTCCATTGTATATATGTACCACTGCTTCTTTAGCCAATCATCTATCATAGGACATTTCAATTGCTTCCATGTCCTGGTCACTGTGAATAATGCTGCTATGAACATCGGTGTGCAAATAGCTTTTTGGATATGAGTTTTTGAGTCTTTGGGGTAAATACCCAGTAGAGGGATTGCTGGATCATATGGTAGATCAATTCTTAGTTTTTTGAGGAACCTCCGTACTGTTTTCCATAATGGCTGTAACAATGTACAGTCCCACCAGCAGTGTATAAGGGCTTCTTTTTTTCCACATCCTCTCCGACATTTGTTATTACTTCTCCTGTTGATTGTAACTTTCTAAGAGGTATGAAATGGTATCTTATTGTGGTTTAATTTTGCATTTCCCTAATAGCTAGCAATGTTGAGCAACTTTTCATGTATTTGTTTGCCATTTGTATGTTCTCTACGGAGAAGTGTCTGTTCAGGTCCTCTGCTCATTTTTGATTGGATCTTTCGTTTTTTTGTCGTTATTGAGTTGAATGAGTTCTTTGTATATTTTGGGTATTAGGCCCTTATCGGAGGTGTTGCTTGCAAATATATTTTCCCATTCAGATAGTTCGCTCTTTACCTGGTTTCTTTTGCTGAGCAGAAGCTTTTAAGTTTGATGTAGTCTCATTCATTTATATTAGCTTTTACTTCCCTTGCCTTTAAGACCAAATTCATGAAATCCTCTTTAAGTCCAAGGTCCTTGAGTTTAGTTCCAATGTTTTCTTCTATGCATTTTACTGTTTCAGATTTTATATTCAGGTCCGTATTCCATTGTGTGTTACTTTTGTTGTGTAGTGATAGACCGCAGTCTAGTTTCATTCTTTTGCAGGTGGCTTTCCAATTTTCCCAGCACCATTTATTGAGGAGGCTTTCCTTTCTCCACTGTATGTTTTTGCATTTTTTC
>NW_006440619.1:1561776-1563923 GCF_000325575.1 Pteropus alecto | reverse complement strand
TATTTGCCCATATAAACATGGGTTTACTTCTGGATACAGATTCTGTTCCACTGGTCCGTGTGTCTGTTTTGCTGTCAACACCATGACGTTTTGATGACTCTCACTTTGTAGTATAATTTGAAGTCGGGCAGAGTGATGCCTACAGCCTTGTTCCTTTCTCTCAATATGGCTTTCTTTTTTCTCAGAATGGCTTTGGCAATTCGGAGTCATTTGTGCTTCCATACGAATCTGAAGATTTTTGTTCTATTTCTTTAAAAAATGCTGATGAGATTTAGATGGGGATTGCATTACATCTGTATAATGCTTTAGGTAATATGTTCATTTTAACTATCTTGATTCATCCAATCCAAGAACACGAGTATCTTTCCATTTCTTTGTATCCTATTTGATTTTTAAAAAAAAAAGTCTTCTATTTTTCATTATATAGATCCTTCATTTTTTTCATTAAATCTATTCCTAGGTATTTTATTCTTTTTGTTGTAATTGAAAAAGGAATTATTATTTTTTCCACTTCTTTTTCTGACACTTCATTATTAGAGTATAAGAACGCTATGGATTTTTGAATGTTGATTTCGTATCCAGTGATTTTACTGAATTTGCTTATTGCTTCTAGAAGTGTTCTTGTGGAGTCTTTAAGGTTTTCTATTTAAAGAATCATGTCATCTGCAGATAATGACAGTCTAACTTCTTTGTTTCCTATTTGGATGCTTTTTATATATTTATTTTGCCTCACTGCACTAGCTAGGACCTCCAATGTTAGATTGCATAACAGTGGCAATAGTGCACAACCTTGCATTGTTCCTGATCTTAGAGGGAAAGTTTTTAGTTTTTCACCATTAATTATAATATTGGCTGAGGGTTTGTCATAGATGGCCTTTATTATGTTAAGGTGCTTTCCTTCTTTATCGATTTTGTTAAGTGTTTTGATCATAAATGTGATGTCCAGTTGGACTAATGTGTCATTTAAGGATGTTATTTCCTTATTGATTTTCTGTTTGGATAATCTGTCCATATCCAACAGTGGGGTATTTAGGTCCCCTAGTACGATAGTATTTTGGTCTGTTCCTCCCTTTAGTTCTGTTAGTAATTGCTTTACGTATTTCGGGGCTCCCTGATTGGAAGCATAGATATTAATAAGTGTTATTTCTTCTTGGTGCATGATTCTCTTTATCATTATGATGTGTCCCTCAGCATATTTCTTAATCTTCTTTATTTTGAAGTGCATTTCTTATGACATTAGTACTGCTGCTCCTGCTTTTCTCAGAATGCCATTTGCTTGAAATATCATTTTTCACCATTTCACTTTGATTCTATATTTGTCTTTGGAGCTGAGATGTGTCTCCTGGTGGCAGCATATGGTTGGCTTTTGGTTTTTGTTCCATTCTGCAACTCTGTGCCTTTTTATTGGTGAGTACGATCTATTTACATTTAGGATGATTAGTGAAACATGAGGTCTTCTTATTGTCATTTTACCATTTGTTTTCTGGTAGCTTGGTGTTTCCATTGCTTCCTTGCCCTTGTGTTTGTTTCCTTTTTTTTTTTTTTGGTTATCTTTTGTGGGTTTTCCCACTGGTCCTTCTTGTTTTATGGTATATACTTTGGTTCTGAATCTTTGGCGTGTGGTTACCATTGTGAATATGTATAGTTATATATATACAGTAGTCCATTTTCTTCTGCACATACCTTATCTTCATTTCCCTTTGCGAATTTGGATCTTCGAATCCTCCCCTTTTCAATCACTGTTATCACAATTTGTCCCTATGTATGCTGAACATTCACTACTCTTGTTATAAAATCTCTTCTAATTATTTAAGCTTATAAGAAGAGGTTTTCAGTAAGAGTTACACTCCTCTGCTTCTATTTGCCTGATGGTCACTTTACTCCTAATTATGTATATTTTTTTTGTCATTTTAATTTGTGTGAACTGACCCCTTTCAGTATTTCCTGTAGTGCAGGCCTCATAGTGGAGAATTCCTTCAAGTTTTGTATGTCTGAAAATGTCTTAATTTCTCCTTCATATCTAAAGGAGAGCTTAGCTGGATACATTATTCTAGGCTGGCAGTTCCTTTCACTTAATAGTTTAAATATTTGATTCCATTCCTTTCTGGCTTGTAAGGTCTGCTCTGAGGAGTCCGATGATAATCTAA
>NW_006440619.1:1555353-1561307 GCF_000325575.1 Pteropus alecto | reverse complement strand
CTCATCTTATTGTTTTTCCAATTCCTGAAATTGTTGATATGACTCGTTTCGGAATTCACTGAGTTTTTTCAGAAGTACCATCCTGAACTCTGTCATTTAAGTCCCATACTTCTATGTCTGTAAGCTTATTTTCTGGAGATTTTTCTTTCTTTCTGAGATACCTTGCCACCTTGGTTGTCATGCTGTTTAATGGACTATTTCTCTGCCTGGGCATTAATGGAAGTGTATTCTGTTGTTTTTCCAGATAGAAGATCTATTATATAGAAGTCTCTCTTTAGCCTGTTGCAAAGAAGATGCTTTACTTTTAGTTTCCTGTAGGTGACATCTAAGGCTCTTGGATCTCTGATTTATATAAAGTCTTAATAATGCTTTTTAAATTTTCTTGTAGTTATTTAATCATGCTCGCTATCCGTAGTTTCAGTCCCTGGCAGTGTTAGCAACAGTTTTGGTAGCATTTGCTGAGATTCCTTTGGGGCTCCGTGGTGTTTTGTCTCAGAGGGTATGCGGGGAGGATCCCTCTGGCTTGGGGGTTGGGGGTTGGGGGTTGTGGCTCAGCCTCAATTTTGCAACCGCGGCTGGCAAAAATCAGCAGTTTTTCCTCTGCAGTCCCGTACCGCTTCTCTGCTTTCTGCCCTGATGACTGGGCCCTGCAGCCAGCCAGCCAGCCACGGGGAGCTCACAACTTTCCCTGGCAAGGCTCTTCAAGGAACTCACTGCACAAATTTAACGCTCTTTCTCCCCTCCCCCTCCTCCTGCAGGGAGCTCCGGAGGCTGCGAGAGATAGTTTCTCTGTTTCTACCAGTCCACCACCCAACATCCGGTGTTCTGATCTGTGGTAGCTCTTATGTGGAGATCCCAAGCTCAGATGTACTGGTGTTCAGTTTGGGTGTTTTTTTTTTTTTGTTGAGGTTTAGATGTTCAGCTTATTGTTGTTTCAAGGGGAGAGATCTGGGGACGTCTCTCACTCCGCTATATTTCCAAAGATCTATCGAAAGTAAGTTTCTGAGTATTCTCGTGCAACCACTGTGGACCTGCCTCCTTTCATCCTTGTATCCAGAAAGTTCCGTTTATCTTTTACCATTCAGCTTAGGTGTAATCTTCTGTGGAGTACTCTTCCATGGCAACTCAGGAGGCATCTGGGTTAATGAAACCTCCGTGGACTATCACTGAATTTATCACAGACCATTGCTCATAATCTTTCTGTATCTGCTTGCTCTGGACTATGCTCCGAACCAGTGTAAGTTCTAGACTAGCTTATAAGTATAGGCTTAGGAGCAGCAATCTTTGTGGAAAAGACTGTGCCAATGAGGGGACTTTTCTGTGCTGCACTTTGTAAAAATATTTTGGAAAAGTCAGCTCTCCTTGGCATTACCACTTAAACATCACTGCTCTTCTGTCTTTGTATCCATCTTGATTCTTCCCTGTCTCTTTTTAAGAAAAAATTTATTCTATGTTCCATCTCTTGTTCCAACAGAGCTTGATCAATTTGGGCAATTGCAATGAGAGTGACTACTTTTGGATTGGTTCTGCCTGTAAAACTCACTGATGCAAATAGATCAAGCTGTGTTTCTTTCCATAAGTCCACAATCAAGCATACTTCTGATTTATGATCTCTCACTTGTTCAGTCCTGTGGTCCTTGTGTGAGATTACATTGGCTGTCACACTGAAGGACTGAAAGAGACTAAGGCAATGCAAACATAAAACAGGCCCAGGAAGGAGTAGATGTATGTTTTCCTACTCTTCCCAGTAATTACTGCTAAAAACCCTGGACATTATATATAATTAAACATAAAAAATTCTAAAAGGTGTAGGAAAGAAGGAAGACTGGCGAGGGTCCTCAGGACCCAAAGAATGACACACTGGTGAATTTTCTGAGTTTTCTTTTTATCTCATATTTCCCAGACTTGTAGCTGAATAAACCAGCAACCCAGAAATAACAATAGGTATGGGGAAAAAAAAGCCCAAAAAAGTCTGCTCTCTCTAAGCAAAAGACCAATAAAGGGACAGCTTAGCAAGATAGAAATCAGTTGTAAAATAATTGTTCTACTCCAGTCAAACATCCTTGGAAAAAAAAATGACCTTGCCTCCACCTACACTAGCATAGGTCAAGTGGAGAATATAGACTTCCAGCCTTAAAAACCTGTAATAAATATGCCCTCGAGAACAGGTCAAAGAACTGAAACTTTCATTCTTACCAAATGAGTAATGAGCCTTCCTTCCATTATGAAGTCAGGGAGACTGCCTGTGAATGCTAAACTTTCACGCCCATGTAGTGGTAGCAAAGTGTTCCTTACATTCTCTACTGGGGCATTATAAGATGAGGCTTAGTGGAAGGTAACAAAACCTTGCCTAACATTCTATCAATTAAAGCTGCATGGAGAGCCAGAACTCCCATCCCCAGAGAACAAAAATGAGGAGCACCTCCCCAACTCAGATATCAACAGAGGCCAAGAAAGGAACTTGGATTTCTATTTCTACTAATGAGGTGGCTCTCCCTGTTTCCCCTGTTGTAATGATGTCAAATAAAATAAACTAAAACAGAAGGTTTAAGTTAGATCCAGAGACTCAGAACATAATGTGAAAAAGTCTAGGTTTCAATTGAAAATTTCTCATCATAATAAGAACAAGGAAAATGTCAAACTGAGTGAAAAAAGGTAACCAATAGGTGCCAAAACTGAGATGATAAAGGTGTTAGCATTAATTGACAAAAATTTTAAAGCAGTCATTATAAAATTGCTCTAAAATATAATTATGAACACTCTTGAACCAAATATATTTTTAAAAAAGAAAGCCTTAGCAAAGAAACAGAAAATCTCAGCAAATAAACAAAAGATATAAAGAAGAGCCAAATGGATATTTTGAAATTGAAAAATAGAGTAACTGAAATAAAAAGCTTCAGTGGATATGCCCAACAAAGATTCAGTGAACTGGAAAATAGCACAATAAAAATTACCATCTGAACAAACAAGAGAAAATAGACTGAAAAAGAAACTTAAGGATCTGGGAGACTATAATAAAAGATCTTACATTTGTGTCATCGGAGTCCTAGAAGAAAAGAAGAAAGAGAGCAAGGTGGCTGGAAAGTACTTAAAAAATAATGGCTGAAAACTTCCTAAATTTAACAAAAAACAAACCTATTAATTCAAGAAGTGAACACCAAACAAAATAAACCCCAAATAACCTATGACAAGATATATACTAATTAAACTAATAAAAACGAAAGACAAAAATAAAAAATCCTTGAAAACAGGCAGAGAAATGATGCCTTACCTAAAGGGGAAAAACAATTAGAATGACATTGGATTTCTCAGAAATACCGGAAGCCAAACTGAAGTGGCACAATATTTTTCAGGAACAGAAAGAAAAAGAAAATGTCAATACAGAATCCTATATAAAAGAAGATATGCTGCAGGAATGAATGAGAAATAAAAATATTCACAGATGAAGGGAAATGAAGAGAATGTCACAAATAGATCTACCCTTAAATAATGTTTAAAAGAAGTTTTCTGAAAGGAATATCGGGAAGAAGGAAAGAAAATGATAAGAAAAAAATGTGAGTAAATACACTAAACTTTCCTTCTCTTCTAGAGTTTTCTATATTATGTGTGATGGTTGGGGCAAAAATCATAGCACTTTCTGATGTGCTTCCAAATACATAGAGAGTAAATATTTAAGACAATTATATTGTAAGAAGGAGAGGTTAAAGGGAGGAAAGAGAGGTAAGTTTTCTATACATTAACTGCTAAAATGATGATAATAATACACTTTGATAAGTTATGTATATATAACAGTATCTAGAGCAACCAATGAAAAATTATATAAAGAGATGACTCGGATCCTGGGCAAATGGTACAGATGATAGAAGCTTTGTTTATCCCCACTTGTGATCAAATCAAAGTTGTGATGGAAACATGGAACAAATAGCAAGCAAAGTCACCTGGAGACTAGATGAACAGAAGCCCTACACCAAAGGAGAGAAATAAGAAATCACCCTGCAATAGTAGGAGGTAGCAGGGGATAAAGATGTGAGGCTGCCCAGTCTCCAGAAGCTAAGTGGGCTAAAGGATACAGCAGGTGCAGCAGGTAGGTGTAGATGGTCTCTTAAAGGGCCGTGTACAGGACCGCACTTTTGCGGTGACGGACTCCTTGCTCGCTCCGAGCACCAGTAACGGTTTGGCTGTGCAGAGACTAACAAGGGGACACTGAGTTGTCGGAGTGAGGACCGAGGTGAGACTTGCTCTGTACAGAAGTGCCAGCAGAATCCACTGTTCCTCTGTTGAGCCCTCCCCACTCCCAGTGTGCGGATTCAGCACTGCCATGGCGGAGATGTCATCAAACTGAATAACAGAGGTCGCTCCACCCAGAGGATTCCCTGAAACTCTGCCTCCCCCAACTAGCGGCCTCACCCAAGCCACATCCAGGTGTATCTTCAGCGAGTCAGGTACTCTTTGCTGAGCAGCGCCTAGACTCACACTGGTGGCGGCTGGCCTCAGTTTCTGGTGTGGCCTTTTGAGGCAACTATAAGCACAGCATCTGTAGATTGCTTGCTGAATCTTAACAGGTAGCCCCGGAGGGATAGAGGCTTGGGCTAAATTTGGCCTGCTGCTGAACTCCTCTTAGGGCTGTGCCACTGGACACCTACTACACAAAGTCATACTAATAAGATTGGGAGACTTAAGAGCTTTGTTTAGGACACAGAAAGGCAGCCAAAATGGGAAGACAAAGAAGCAGAAACCATATAAGAAAACAGAACAGAGATCCAGAAATAATGGAATCAAGCAATCTAACATGCAGAGTTCAAAACACTGCTTATAAAGATGCTCAATGAACTTATAGAAAGGGTAGAAGAATTCAGTGAGAACTTCAACAAAGAGAAAAAAACATAAAAATGGAAATAAAAATTATAAAAAGGAACCAGTCAGAATTGAAGAACACATTATCTGAGATGAGAAGTATATTAAATGGAATAAACAAAGTGAATGAAGAAAAGGATCAAATGGCCTATATAGAGTATGGGAAAGCTGATGACAATCAGAATAACAAGAAAAAAAATCCAAGACTATATAATAATTTAAGGAGCCCATGGGACACTATTAAATGTAAAAATCTCCATGCCATAGGGGTACCTGAAGGAGAACAAGATTTTAACAGCTATTTGAAGAAATAATGATAGAAAACTTCTCTAACTTGTTGAAAGAAATAGACATAAACCCCAGGAAGCTCAGAGAGTCCCCAAAACCAGGAACTCAAAGAGGCCCACACCAAGACACATCACAATTAAAATGCCAAAGTTAAATACAAAGAGAGAATCTTCAAAGCAACAAGAGAAAAGCAATTAGTTACATACAAGAGAGCTCCCATAAGGCTGTCAGCTGGTTTCTCAACTGAAACTTGTAGGCCAGAAGGGATTGACACAAAATATTCAAAATATTCAAAGTGATGAAAAGCAAGGACTAACAATCAAGATTACTCTACCCGGCAAAGCTATCATTGAGAATCGAAGGACAGATAAAAAGCTTTCCAGACAAGAAAAAGCTAAAGGAGTTCATCACCATCAAACAACTATTACAATAAATGTTAAAATGACTTAAGAAGAAAAAAATTGAGCATATGACAAATAAAATAATAACTACATATCTATCAACAATTACTTTAAATGCAAATGGTTACATGCTCCAATCAAAAAACATAGTTTTCTGAATAGATAAGAAAACAAGACATTTGCATATGCTGCCTACAAGAGACTCTATTAATATCAAAAAACACACAGAGTGAAAGTAAAGACATTTCATGAAAATGGAAATAATAATTTTAAAAAAGCTGGAGTAGCAATACTTATACCAAACAAAATATACTTTGAAACAAAGGCTATAGCAAGAGACAAGAAGGACCCAGTAATCACACTTTTGAGTCTTTATCTGAAAACACCCAAAACACTATTTTTAAGGCACAT
>NW_006440619.1:1551570-1555306 GCF_000325575.1 Pteropus alecto | reverse complement strand
CCTTGTCTGAATGTGTATCTCTCCTATGATTCTAAATGATAGCCTTGCTGGGTAGAGTAATTTTGGTTGTAGGTTTTAACTTCTTAATCATTGAATATTTTGTCCTATTCTTTTCTGGCCTATAAAGTTTCTGTTACAAAATCAGATTTTAGTCTTATAGAGCTCCATTGTATATAACTAACTGCTTTTTTCTTGCTTCTTTTAAGATTCTCTCTTTGTCTTTAACCTTTGACATTTAACAAAAATATATTTATTCATTTAGTTAGTTAGTTAGTTCCAAGTGTGCAGTACATTGGTTAGACATTTTTATACTTTATAAAACGATCCCCCTAATTGCTCCTTCTCTTCATTGGTTTTCCACCTAGCCAATATATTAATACTAACTGCATTCCCTATGCCATGCTCCTCATTCCCATGCCCATCTATCAACTAGTAATTTGTACTTCTTTAACCTTTCACCCCATTCTCCCAGCTCCCAAACCCCATCCCCTCACTGTCACCAAATTGTCCTCTATATTTGTGAGCCAGTTTTTGATTAGTTTGTTCTTTTTGTTCCTTAGATTTTGCATATAAGTGACATTATACGGTATTTATCTTAATCGGTCTGACTTATTTTACTCAGCATAATAACCTCTAGGTCCATCCATGTCATTGCAAATGGTAGGATTTCATTTTTTTAATGGCTCATATTCCATTGTATATATAAACCATAACTTCTTTATTCAATCATCTGTTGATGGGCATTTAGGTTGCTTCCATATCTTGGCTGTTGTAAATTGTGCTGCTGTGAATATTTTTGAATTATTGTTTTGTTTTTCTTTAAATAAATACTCAGAAGTGCAATTGCTGGGTCAAAAGGTATATCCATTTTTAATTTTTTGAGAAACCTCCATACCGTTTTCTATAGTGGCTGTACCAATTTGCAATCCCACCAACAATGTATGAGGGTTCCCTTTTCTACGCATCCTCGCTAATACTTGTTGTTCTTTGATTTATGGATGATAGCCATTCTGACAGTTGTCAGGTGATATTTCATTGTGGTTTTAATTTGCCTTTCTCTGACGATCAGTGACGTTGAGTGTCTTTTCATATGTCAATAGGCGTATTTCCTCTTTGGAGAAAAGTCTGTTCAGGTCTTCAGCCCATTTTTTAATTGGATTGCTTGTTTTCTTGTTGTTGAGTTGTATGAGTTCTTTATATGTTTTGGATATTAACTCTTATCAGAGGTATCATTAGCAAATATCTTCTCCCAATTAGTCGGTTGTCTCTTTGCTTTGTTGATGGTTTCCTTTGCTGTACAAAAATTTTTTAGTTTGATTTAGTCCCATTTATTTATTTATTCTTTTGTTTCCCCTGCCCAAGGAGATATATCCAAAAAGAAATTACTGTTAGCAATATCAGAGGGCTTACTGCCTATGTTTTCTTCTAGAAGTTTAATGGTTTCGGGTCTTACATTTAAGTCGTTAATACATTTTGAGTCTATTCTTGTATATGGTGTAAGAAGTGGTCCAGTATCTTCTTTTTCTTTTTGCAGGTCTGTCCAATTTTCCCAATATCATTTATTGAAGAGAATGTCTTTACCCCATTGTATATTCTTGACTCCTTTGTCATATATTAAGTGAGCATATAGGCGTGGAATTACTCCTGGGCTCTCTACTCTGTTCCATTGATCAATATATCTGTTTTTATGCCAGTACTTTGCTGTTTTGATTACTGTAGCCTTGTAGTATAGTTTGATATTGGGTAGTGTGATACCTCCAACTTTGTTCTTCTTTCTCAAGATTGGCTATTCGAGGTCTTTCATGGCTCCATATAAATTTTAGGATTATTTGTTCTAGCTCTCTGAAAAATTTAGCAGAGTGTTTTTTTTAAAATGACCCTACTATGTGCTGCCTGCAAGAAACTCAATTCAAATGTAAACTATGGGCAGATTAAAAGTAAAAGGATGGACAGTGGATTCCGGAAACATAGCAGAGTGAGAGATGTCCCCAGATCTCTCCCCTTGAAACAACAATAAACTGAACATCTAAAACGCAACAAAAATCACCCAAACTGCACACCAGCACATCTGAGCATGGGATCTGTGCATAAGAGCTACCATAGATCAGAACCCCAGGTGGTGGGCGGTGGACTGAGAATAATAAAGAAAATGCCTATCCCAGCCGCTAGAGCTCCCTACAGGAAGAGGAGGAGGGGAAAAACAGAGGCTAGTTTGTGCTGCGAGTTCCCAGAACATTTCTGTCTGGGATAGGTGTGAGCTCCCCGTGGCTGGCTGGCTGAAGGGCACAGTCATCAGGGCAGAAAGCAGAGAAGCAGGGCGGGACTGCAGGGGAAAAACAGCTGATTTTTGCCAGCTGCAGATGCAAAATTGAGGCTGAGCCGCAGTTCCCAACCCCAACCCAGAGAGCCACTTCCCCTATACCCTCCGAAACTGATCACCACGGAGACCAAGGGGAATCAGAGCAAACGCTGCTGAGACTGTTGCTAACACTGACAGGGACTGAAACTGAGGGTAGCGAGCATCATTAAATATCTACAAGAAAATTAAAAAAACATTATTAAGACTTTATATAAATCAGGGAACCAAAAGAAAAGTGTCTTCTTTGCAACAGGCTAAAGAGAGACTTCTATATAACATATCTTCTATCTGGAAAAACAACGGAATACACTTCCATTAATGCCCAGGCAGAGAAATAGTCCATTAAACAGCATGACAACCAAGGCAACAAGGCCTCTCATAAAGAAAGAAAAAAATCTCCAGAAAATAAGCTTACAGACATAGAAATATGCAACTTAAATGACAGAGAATTCAGAATGGTACTTCTGAAAAACCTCAATGAGATCCAAAACAACTCAAATCAACAATTTCAGGAATTGAAAAAACAACTAGATGAGCAGAGCAAGGAGATTGAAACCCTCAAAATGAACAGAATAGATCTTTTGGAGATGAAGAACATACTGCGAGAGTTTAAAAATGAAATAGCAAGCTTAGGAAAAAGAGTCAACAAATGGAGGAAAGGTTCAGTGATATCGAAGACAGAAATCTAGAAATAAATCAGAAGGAAGAAAAGAGAAACCGAAGAATGAAAAATAATGAAAGAGAAATACAAGAACTAGCTGATTCCATCAGGAGAGGAAACATAAGAATAACGGGCATTATTGAAGGTGAGGAAAAGGAGCAGGGACTAGAAAGCATTTTCAGACTTATAATTGATGAGAATTTCCCAAATCTAAGGAATGAGCTGGAGCTTGGAATTCAAGAAGTCAACAGAACACCCAACCCCAAAAGACCTTCAACCAAGACACATTGCATGAAAATTGTCAAAAATCAATGGCAAAGACAGAATTCTCAAGGCAGTCAGGGAGAAAAAAACGATAACCTATAAAGGTAAACCCATTAGATTATCCTTGGACTTCTCAGTGCAAACCCTGAAAACCAGAAAGGAATGGAATCAAGTATTTAAACTATTAAGTGAAAGGAACTACCAGCCTAGAATAATGTATCCAGCTAAGCTCTCCTTTAAATATGAAGGAGAAATTAAGACCTTCCCAGACATAAGTAAAATGTGGGAATTCTCCACTACGAGGCCTGCACTACAGAAAATAGTGAAAGGGGTCAGTTGACCTAAAATAAAATGAGAAAAAAAAATAATTGGGAGAAAAGTGACTAGCGGGCAGATAGAAGCAGAAGAGTGCAACCCTTACTAACAACAGGGCATTATAAGCTTAAATAATA
>NW_006440619.1:1525234-1549052 GCF_000325575.1 Pteropus alecto | reverse complement strand
AAGGACCTTGGGCTTAAAGAGGATTTTATGAATTTGGTCTTAAAGGCAAGGGAAGTAAAAGCAAAAATAAATGAATGGGACTACATCAGACTAAAAAGCTCCTGCTCAGCAAAAGAAACCATCAACAAAGTAAAGAGAGAACTATCTAAATGGGAAAATATATTTGCAAGCAACACCTCCGATAAGGGCCTAATATCCAAAATATACAAAGAACTTATACAACTCAATTACAACAAAAAAACAAATGATCCAATCAAAAACTGGGCAGAGGTCCTGAACAGACACTTCTCCCTAAAGATCATACAAATGACCAACAAATATATGAAAAGATGCTCAACATTGCTAGCTATTGTAGAAATACAACTCAAAACCACAATGAAATACCATCTCACACCTGTTAGAAAAGCTATATTCAACAGGACAAGAAATAACAAGTTTGGAGAGGATGTGGAGGAAAAGGAACCCTTGTACACTCCTGGTGGGACTGTAAATTGGTACAGCCACTATGAAAAAGAGTATGGAGGTTCCACAAAAAACAAACAAACAAACTAAGAATTGATCTACCATATGACTCAGCAATCCCTCTACTGGGTATTTACCCCAAAGACTTAAAAATCCATATCCCAAAAGATATTTGCATACCGGTGTACATAGCAGCACTATTCATAATGGCCAGGATGATGAAGCAACCGAAGTGCCCTACGATAGATGATTGGCTAAAGACCCTGTGGTACATATATACAGTGGAGTTTACTCAGCCATAAAAAGAGATGAAATACTGCCATTTGCAATAGCATGGATAGATTTTGAGATAATCATGCTAAGTGAAATAAGCCAGACAGAAAAAGCTGAAAATCACATGATATCACTTATATGTTGGATATAAACCTAAAAGCAATGAATAAGCAAGACAAACAAACGGAGACTCATGGATATGGAATATAGACTAGTGGTTACTAGTGATGTGAGGGAGGAGGGGAGGGGAAGACGTGCTAAATGGTGTCAAATATATGGTTCAGTGCGAGGGTGAAGTGGGTAAAGTGGATCAAATATATAATAGCTGAAGGAAACTGGACTTTGGGTGCTAAGCACACAATTGAATATACAGATGTCAAGTTATAGTGTATACCTGAAAATTATATAATTGTATTAACCATAGTTACTCCAATGAAATTAATTAAATATTAAAAAAATAGTTGATAGTTAATGCAATCCCCATCAGTTGATGGACTGATATGGAGCTTCCCAGACAAAATTAAACTAAAGGAATTTATCACCAGCAAGCCAGAATTACAGGAAATGTTGGAGGGACTTCTTTAAGAAGAAAAAACACGTATCAAAAACAGGAATAAAGAATGGTAACAAGTACATTTCTATCAATAAGTACCTTAAATGGAAAAGAATTAAGTGCTCCAGCCAATGGATGGAGTGGCTTAAAAGATAAGAAAACAAGACCTTCACATATGAAGAAGAAGGGAATGGAAAAAGATATTGCTGTGATGAACCTAGAAGTTATTTAAGTCAGATAGAGAAATATAAAGACTATATAATTTCATTTCTATGCAGAAGTTAAGGAATAAAAAAAAAGAAACTAATTAAAAACAGACTTACAAATATAGTGGACAATTTGGTGATGGACAGAGGGGAGGGGGTTCTGTGGGGCTGGGAGAATGGGGTGAAGTGTTAAAGTACAAATTAATAACTGAGGGATGGTCTCGGGACGGAAGCACTGGCATAATGAATGCAATTAGCATTAATATAATGGTTAGGTGGAGGGTCAGAGAAGGTAGGAAGCAATTGGGGGGATCATTTTACTTACTATGTAGATGTCTAACCAATGTACGGTATATTCGAACCTAATTAAAACAATACAATAATAAAAAAAATTTATAGAAAGGCAAAGGACCTACAATAATCATTTTTTTCTGAAGAAGGAGAATAAAATCTAACATTTATAAAATATGTAATTTCTGTTTTATCTTGGATTTGATTTGAGGGAGTTGGCATGTGAGGTTGAGCATATTTTCACATGTTTATTAGCCAGTTGGGTTTCCTCTATGAAAATCCTGGACATATTATTTGCTCTATTGTTTTCTATTAAAGTTTTACCTTTTTATTATTTATATAACTTTGTACATATTTGTATCAATCATCAATATCAACATTAATCCTTTGTCAGTATATAAGATTCAAATATCTTTTCTCATTCTGTTACTTATTTTTTAATGTTTTAATGTTATCTTTTACCTTCAAAGACTTTGAATTTTCATGTAATCAAATTTAGCCATATTTTCTTATAAGATATTTGCTTTATTGCATCTTGGTTAAGAAAGTCTTTTTCACCACAAGGATTTATAGAGAGTCTCCTAGATTTTATTCTAAAAATTTTAAAGTTCTGTTCTTTATCGTCAGGTCTTTAAAACATCTGGAGTTTATTTTTATGTGTAATGTGAGGTGGAGATCAAATTTAATATTTTCCATGTGAAAGTTAATTGTCCCAATACCTTCTATTGAGTATTCCATGATTTTCGTACTCTATCCAATTAAATAAATACCTATCCTTACTATTTGCTAGACATTGTTCTAGGCACTTTGAACACAATATTGAAAACAAAAAAAAATTACTATTTGTATTGTGAATTATATTTCATTAAATCTGTTAGAATATTTCTGCCCTTGTGAAGTTTATATTCTACTTTGGGAAGATATATAATAAACGTAATAAATAGGTATATTATGTAATATGTTGGAAGATGCTAAGTGTTGTAAAAAAATTGAACAGGGTAAGGGAAATTGGGTGTGCTGGATTGGGAGGGAAGATTGTAACTTTAAATAAGGTGGTGTAGGTTGGTCTTGTTAAGAAGGTGATATTTGGACAAAGACTTGAAAGAATTGGGGAATTTGACATGTGAATATTTGGGGGATAATAAACGTTAATACTTATAATACCTGAGTTTGTTCTATGCACTTTGCATATATTTACTAATTTAATCCTCACAATAACAAATATTTCACAACTGATATTTGTGAATTTAACAAAAATTTCTGCTTTTCTTTTTCTTTTTTAGTAGTTATCACAGCTGTGGTTTATTACAGCAAAAGGATTCGAAACAAAATTGGCAAAGAGAAATGGCACACAGGGTGACGTCTGGGGGAATCTAGTCAATAACTTCTGAGAGTCCTCTCCCAGTGGAATTGCACAAGATGTGCCTGATTTCTCCAGCATGAATTGTGACCAGGGAAGCTCATTAGAGACTCAATACCCAGATTTTGTTGTTGTTGTTGTTGTTGTTTTACTGGGAACTGGTCACAAAGCACTCCGTTGGGTTTTTAATTGGAATTTCTTTATATATGTAGATTACTTTTCAGAGGATTGGTACAATATTGCATCTTATCATTCATGAATATGGTCTGGGTCTACATTTATTCACAACTTCTGTTATGTTCTTCAATAATTGTATAATTTTCTCAATAAAGATCTTATACATATTTGTTGGATTTATTCCCATATACATTATAATTCAGTGGTTTCCATAAACAATTTTTTTTATATTTCCAACCTCACTTTTTGTTTGTATACGCCACTCTACCCCAGATCCTACTCTCTGGTGTTGATAGTTAATGCAAACTCACGAGTGTGTGTGTGTGTGTGTGTGTGTGTGTGTGTGTGTGTATGTGTGTGTGTGATGGAAGGATCTGTTTTCTGATTCTGGTTTTTAAGGTGAGTTTGATTAACCCAAACCACAGCCTATCAAGAAAGATCTAAGTCCATCATGATTTTGCAAGATACATACTCTTGTCTCCTAAATGAATTTTCAAGCCTCTTAGAAGCAGTGACTGACATCTACTTTGCATCTTGCCTGTGGTTCTGGACACATAGTAACTACTCAAAAGGTCTTACTGCTACATTTCGCACAATGGAGTTGTACTTTTCCTTCAATCTCTACACTCCATTGAACCCTCAATCATGATGCTCCCTTGATCTTTGACATTGACTTCCATAAACAAAAATGCACTTTCCCCTTAGATTCATGTCTCAGACTTCTCTTCTGTCATGATCCTTCTCTGCTGAGGTCATGAGAGAAAAAAGTCTTGGTGAGTAGCTTTTAGTTTTTTGAGAAGAAACATGTTTGTGAGATGATCTAGTCCAGTTTTTGCATAAGTTTTTTTTTTCCTCCAGAAAATTAATCTATGAAATGTTCTGGGGTGGGAGAGAGGGTTCTGAGCTTTTTTTTTTTTTTAAAAAAGTAGGCAGCTCTTTATACTAAATTGTCTTCTTAGAGACTGTGCATTTTGCCTTGACAGTTTTATGATAAAGGAAACTAATTTTTTGTGGCCTATCACTTTTCAAACATTTTTAAACACAGAAACTTTTTTTCTGTTTTTAAAGAACACCTATTAATATTCACATACCTCACACTGGGAAACATCGACCTTGTTCGTCCCTCTGCTCTGTGGTGTATGCAAAGCAAAGTCATATATTCTAGACTGCCTCCTAAAGACATTTTGCAGCTTCCACAGTAGTATTGCAAAGCCTATACAGGAAGAAATTTTCTTTAAAATCTATTCCAAATTCTTCATTCGTTTTTATATCCTCACTGGAAATAAAATGATTTTGAGTTCCAATGCAAAATAAATTGCTATATATTTACAGAATGCTTATGATGTTCAAGAAAATGATTTTAAGACATTGGCCTTGCTGGACAAGGAAGTTTAAACCATTGATTAGAATTTCCATATTTCTCTGCTCTCATTCCTTGATATTTCTCTGTCCTTGACCTAAATAACTGTTTTTTCCAGAGGTGACCACAATGTAAGGCAGAAAAAAGGAAGAGAACAGGAGACATATGTACAGTCCCCCGAGGGACTTATTTAGATACCAGGAGAACAGCCGCAAGGCGTTAGGAGGACTTGACTGCACAGGTTGCACACTTGAGGCTGATCACCCAGCTAACATAGATTGCTTAGGCTTTGCTGAGACAGAACCTTCTAGAGGAGGAAAATCATATTTTTTATCTAGCTTTGAGATAGTTTACAGTAAAACACGCGTACAGAAAGTGCTTAATTGTAAATCATCGATAGCTATATATAAAAAGCAGGGTTAATTGTACTAGGAATCAGATATAAGATAATTACTGAGCATGCTATTGTCTCTGAGCTTCCTGGAAGCCAAGTAGAAATGGAACCATGATAGTTCAAGACTGTTACATTTTAATGTATGTAGCCTCAGTTATGAAGATGATAGCCCATTCCACTTTAATCTCTCATCTTTCTCTTTTTTTTTTTTGTATCATAGTTTGGCTAGATTAATGAACTAAATTTCGATGCTTCCTAGTCATTTATAACATATTTAATATAAAGAAGCCAATTAGTAACAAATAGGCAGTTTGAAGAGAGAGCTTTTAATATTTATCTTGTATCTATCAGACTCACTTCACATAGAAATTCTCTGGATCGAATTTGAACTCTCAAACTCACAAACGAAAACGCCACAGATCCTGTTAACCAAAGTAACACACAAAACTAAAAGGCCTAAGGGTCCTTTTTCAACTCCATCCTCCATGAAATTCTAGAACTCTTTTCCCTTGTCTTATCTGTTTTCTACTTCCTCTTAGTCTATTCTACCGTCTTCACTTTAAAAATAACCAGTTGTTAGATGCATGAACTAAAACGCCTTAAAGAATTTACAGATTTGATTGTTCTCTCTCAAGAAGGTGAAGGAAAGAGAGCTACAATTTCTAAGGAGCCTGGTTTGTCTGAGTGTAGCCCCCAGGCAGATTAGTCACAGGTTTTGGCCAAGTGAAATTGCCAGTTCCCTAAAAGAAAAGGTTAGGACATTGCTCATTAGAGCATTTTGAACTTGCCTGTGCAATCTTTTTGCTACCATGCAATTTCCTGTTGGTTATAAATGAAACCTTTCTAGCTGTTAATGCAGCCTATGGATTGAAAAAAAAGCATGTAAGTAATCATAGGAGGTTGGGGGTATTCACTAAACCTCAGTATAGAGGAGATGCTGGACAAGGCACTAGGACCTAGAAGGCATCTATCCACCCTGGCAGGAATTTCTTGCTTGGAGCTCAGACAACAAAGGCATAGAGAGATTGGTTTTCTTTCTTTCAGCATCTCCACCCAACCAGCAGAAAACCGGTGAGTGGGGCTTTTGAGTGATTTTCAGGCAGATTGTAACAGATGTCAAACGGGAAAAGCACAAGGCAAAGTGTGTGCTCTCTCTATCTTTCTTTTTCTCTCCTTTTTTTCCCTGCCTTATTCTTGGATTTTTTTTTTTTAACCTAAGCCTCTACCTGGGATTTTCCTTTGGAAAAGTGAGTTTGATATTTCTTTGTTTTCACTGTGATGTTGACTTAGAATAATACCACCCCTGTTCCTAAAGCAAAGCCAAGCGTTACTGGCATGCCTGGGGAAATGCTGCTTGTCTTGAGGAGATGGAGTCTCTTACCACTGCAGGTTATCTGACAGAGACAATGCTGAGCTCAGCACAGGTTATAGCGACATTGGAAGAAAAGGGAGACTGAGCCTGGCAAACCTATTAGGCACCAGTCCTCCTTTATTTCTTGCCCTTCTGGTCCCTCGCAGATATCTCAATGTGGCAGTGTGTAGCAGCTGAGCCTTGCTTGCTTTGTGAGTCCTTTTATTCCCATCTGTGAGATGCATGTTAATAGTTCTGTTCCTAAGCTGTCACTACCTTTGCTAGTGTTTGAGACTTCTGCTGTATTTGGTTTAATGTTTTGATTTTCTTTTTCTTATTCTTTTTTTCTTCAGTAGAAGTAAATCTGAACAGATGACCATCTTTTTCCTAGGCTATAACACCTAGGTACTAGACAAGTTTGAGGTCAATTGCCTGCTGTAAGGGCAAAATGCCCCTTCAGTCAGGGTGGAAATCCAGAACAATGAAAGGTGTGCTTGCTTCTAAAGATCTCATGTGCTGTTCAGAGATCCACTTGGGAATCTTTCAACAATTAAATTATTCCATTGAGAGGTGGGGCTGCATTGGTAGGAAGGAGATAAAGCACATGAAAAAAAAAAAAGAAAAGAAAAGAAAAGAAAAGGATTTTGTGATCACATGGTACCAGAGGGAAGCAGAGCTAATAACATGTTAAAAAACTGATTTTTCTAACCCTTTTTTCTCCCAGCTTATTTCTTATGAATGTTGGATAGCTGCACCAGCTTTGTGGGGAAAGGGTTTGATGAATAGCACAAAGACATTGGCTATTCCCCAGAGGCTGTCCCTTTAGAGGAGAATTCTACTTTATTTTGGGGGGAGGGTATGCATGCATTAGAATAGGAAAGAGGGTTTTGAATAAAATTAAAACGTTCCCCTTAGTACTCATTTTACTGAGATGCAAAGATTGCTTCCTAAGCTGCAGATGCTAACATTGGGTAACTCCTGTTCTCTTTAAGGCAAATTTTATCAGGCTATGGATTCATTTACAACTGTTAGTCATGTGAGCATGTGTGAGGAAACAGATGCCAGTTTTAATGTATTTAGCCTGAAGTTACAATTTGATAGGAGCCACTGTCAGTAGGTCCCAGGATTTTAAGCTATTTCAAAATCCCTTCCTCTCCTCTGTTTGGAACGGTGCCAAAAGTACCTCCCTCTCTATCTCTCACCCCAACCCCCACAACCACCAGCACCCCCTTAGCCCCTCCTTCTTCTCTATTAAGATCAATATTCCTGCAGGTCAGGGGCAAGCAGCAGATGGGTCACGGGCTTTTATCAAGGAGTTCTTTTTACAAGCAGCAGATTGCAGATCTGGATCTGGCTAATATTTAAATTCCTTTCTTGCTTTTTTTTTCTCCCCACCACTTTTTCTTTGCCTCTTTTCGCCCCCACCCTTTTCTCCGACACTCAGGTCTCTGAGGTTCCACCAAAATATGGAACTTGATTTTGGACATTTTGATGAAAGAGACAAGACATCCAGGAACATGAGAGGCTCACGGATGAATGGGTTGCCTAGCCCCACTCACAGCGCCCATTGTAGCTTCTACCGAACCAGAACCTTGCAGGCACTGAGCAATGAGAAGAAAGCCAAGAAGGTACGTTTCTACCGCAATGGGGACCGCTACTTCAAGGGGATTGTGTACGCTGTGTCCTCTGACCGTTTTCGCAGCTTTGACGCCTTGCTGGCTGACCTGACTCGATCTCTGTCTGACAACATCAACCTGCCTCAGGGAGTGCGTTACATTTACACCATTGATGGATCCAGAAAAATCGGAAGCATGGATGAACTGGAGGAAGGTAATTAAAGGAATGGGTGGTGGCCCTTGGTGGGAGGTGGCATCATTGGTTATGGCTACATTCCTTGGATTTCATTGAAAGAAATTAGGAAATAGATTTGTCAAAACACCAGGTTGATGATTAGGCTTTTGATTCTATAAGCATCAACAGGGGCCATTAGCCATTACCCTTCATGGCCTTAAGACTTTGCTGGGGTTGAAATGTAGATGGTTGTGATAATGCATTGTGCTTACCCACCAGGGTATACAAAGTAAAATCCAAATTGTCATTTACTCTAGATCTTGTTCATACGTAACTCTAAGTAACACTATTGGAGCAGAGCACGAAATCATTAAAGTGTTAAATGAGGAAAGAAATTTGGTTGGGTTAATAGAAAATACACCCAAATATCCTTTGAACTACTAAGAGACTATTTGTGAATTTCAACTCATAGAAATATGCACCCTTAAGGCAGGACTTCCTGGATATATTCACAAAGGATTAAACTTTTAGGTAAGTGGTCACTGCTCAGCTGTTGCTTCTAAAAAGCCCACTTTAGGGCGTGTCTCTAAAGCTGTAGGTATGTCTGGTATTTTAATAAAGATTATTACTATTAGAATAGGAGCTGACTCACTGTACCTATTCCCTTTAAATCCTCTCTACATTTTGGTTTTGCAATTGAATTTTATGACTAGATTGCTGAAAATCCTGACAACTTGTGTACCCACTTGAAAATAAGGAAGATCCCAGCTCTTACAAACTCTTGCTAAACTATGAAGTCTTTTTTTGTGTTCATTTAGAAAATAGATCTTGGGATGTGTTCATATATTTTACTCTATCAAATCAATTACATTGAGGATGCCTCCCTACACTCACTTTTAAATTGGTATAACATACATGAGCAGTTTAACTTGACACAGTGCTTTAAAGGACAGCCTCAAGGAGTGGTGATAATGAAAATGCCCCTCTGCAACCTTTCCCCCACTCCCTAATGCTCCCACCTCACTTCTTCTATTCCTTGAGCAAAGGTGATTTTAGAGCAGACAGATGTCTAGGGAAACCAAATTATGAAACAGCTGACAAAGAAGGAAAAACAGCACATTCAATGACTTGGTGTGGGAGTGCCCCACCTCCACTTCACTGCTTTTAGGTTTCTTGTGGTACTAGACAAAGGAGCATGAGAGCTTCTCTTGTACAAGACCACATTCTCACAAGTAGCTGTTGTTTCCCAAGTCAGGTCATGTGATGCTGACCATATGGCTATAGGATCTGGGTCTCAGAGTTCAAGTCTGAGGTTTTCCTACATAGCTGACCTTGAAAAACAATGCTGAGGAGACTTGGGTTATTTGATCATATGCTGGATGGGTAGGCTGAGGTTAATCCTAGGCTTTTCCTTAACATTGAAAGATTGGCCATCCTAACGTATATCTTTAAATAGAGTCATGGCAATCTTGAAGGGCTTGAAGCTAGGTAGAGGGAGCTGTCCAATAGAGTAATCAATAGGATGTCTTTTGTCACTGTAAAATATACATCTTAGTCGACTTCGAGGGGTTTTCTTGTAATAATTTTCTTGTAATAATTTTCATAAACAAAGCGCCCTGAATCATCCACTATGTCCTCAATTCCGCTAGCTGCGATCCTCTAAAGACCATGATAAACATTACGGCAGACTTCTGAACCAAGTGACATTGTATTCAGAGTAAAGATTAGAATGTTCTTGTGTCAGATATAAGCAAGTTGTCATGCACAGATTTTTTTCCCCCCCAAAATATATTTTTGATATGTTTTGTTCAAGGACAAACTCTTGATGTTGATTTTCCTCCCTGAAGTTGTGTGTGTGTTGTGATAATCTTAGTTCAATATAGGTAATAAATGTAATTTTGAAGACTGTAGCTTCCTTTTCTTTTGATCTTTTTGAGTCTTTCTAGATTAGACTCCTCTCATCTACCACCCCAGGGTGCTGCGGTAATGTTTCCTGGTGAATTCCTGGACTATGTATGAATATGGTTCAGTTGCATTTATTTATATGTCATCTACAACCACAAGCTGTAGTGGCCCTCAATGCTTCCCCCCATTCTGGAGTACTATCATTCAGTCAAGGAAGTTCTGGAGTATGTCTGGGATAGTGTTTGAGAAATGTAACCAGTCTTCCCACTACCATAGAGCTAGATGAGAAAAGGCATTGGGATGAAGAAGATAAGGAAAGAGGATCTTTTTCTTTCCTATTTTGTCCTTTGGAACTGCTCATCTAGGAATGGAAGATGAAAGTCCTTAGACTTTTTTCACTTTTGGAAGAAGTTGAATGAAATATTAAAAAAATTCATACACATTGCTTCCCATGAGACTTGAAAATGTTTGGAGAAATCCCTGGGTAAAGAATCAGGGGCATTGGGTTCTAGTCTTAGGGGCAAAATAGTATAATGAGAAAAGAAAAGAAGTCTTTGGAATCATATTTTGTTCAAATCTAAGATCAGCCACTGGCTAACTTATGTGCCCTTGAGGAAAATGTGTCATTTTGACTTCCTAAGCCTCAGTTTTTCATCTGTAAAGTGGGAATAACTGCTTTGAGAATTAAATAAGACAATGAATATTAAGTGTTTTTAGTATTCTGCCTGACACACAGTATCACTTAATAAAGGGTAGCATTTACTGCTTGAGTAATCCTAGTTTATAGCTGGTTAGTTATGACCATAGGTTTGTCCTTATTATGGTGATTAATTTCTCTCTTTTAAAAACAACTCTTTTTAAAAGACAACTTTGCTAAGGTATAATTTGCATGCCATAAAATTCACCCATTTCAGTGTACAATTCGATGATTTTTAGAAAATTTACCAAGTAGTGCGACCATCACCATAATCTAGTTTTAGACCATTTTCATCATCCTAAAAAGAAACCCTGTACTGATTAGCTGCCACTGTCCATTTTCCTTATCCTTTCTAGCCCTAAGCAACAATTAATCTACTTTATGTATATACAGATTTTCCTATTCTGTACATTTTATATAAATTGAATCATACACTATGTACTTTTTCGTGTCTGGCTTTTTTCACTTATAAAAAATATTTTCAAGGTTTATCCATATTGTACCATGTAGGAACACTTCATTCCTTTTTATTGAAGAATACAATTCTATTGTATGTATAGACTGCATTTTGTGTATCTAATGTAGTATTCTTATCTATAAAATGAGACTCGTAATACCTGCTTTCTTTATTAGGGTGGTTGTAAGAATAAAATTAGATAATAGATATTGTAATACATTGACAAGGTAAACCTACAGCTACAAGATACCATTATTATTAATGATGTAACAATAATAATAGTAATAATGATGATGCTAGTGAGGGGTTGGAATGACCAGTACTTCCCAAACCTGGCTGCCTTTAGGAATCTTGCAGAGCTTTAGAAAAATATAAATTCCTGGGCTACGCCCCAGATCTTTTGAATTAGAACTCCCAGGGCTAGGGCTCCAGAATCTCTTACAAATCTCTCCAGGCAATTCTTATGAGCACTTAGACTTGGGAAGTACTGGGTTAGGTAATCTTGATGGTACCCTTCAGCTAACTACAGCGGTAGGAGTTCCTAGGAATGCAGAAATTCTTGTTTTTGTTTTTTGTTTTTTGCTTTGTAGATCTTTAAGGAATAATGGAGCACAGAACATACTATGTTTTCAAATGGCCACGTTATTAAACATATAGCCTAAAGTGAAATGAAATAAAAAAAAATAATCATTTAATAATCACTCTGGCTTCGTGGCACTGCTTTGTCTAACGTTACCAGTCTACTTACTGTCTGAGGTTAGATCCTGCTGCTAGATACTGCTGCTAGAAACTGAAAATAACAAAGGGAGAATTTTGGACTAAAGTCAAGTCATTGATGTCAGCTTTTCCACAGCTCCATGGTTACACCAAGGGTCTTATCAGAGCCATATAGAACGTGGCCCTTATTACCTATATTTCTAGTGGGTCAATGATGAAATCCAGGAGTGACTTTTCCTTTTGCCTCGCTTATTCTTTGATTGTCGAATATTTCTCTTTCTCCTCATATTCTGTCCAAATCTTTTTCCCACTTTCTTTAATGTGAATGCCCAGATCAATCTTTGGGGTATTCATTTTGAGCAATATTTTGCAGACCATGGGACAGAATATTTACAAGTGGGACAGCTTTGTTAGAAAATCTGAGCTGTGTAGTGACACTAACTAGATCCGTTTCCTTTGTCATAGTTTATTCCTTCCAATGAGATGAAATCACCTTCTCATTAATGTATCCTCTGGTTACTTAAAGCAAGCATGTTGCCAAAGAGGGGGATTTTAGGATACCTGGGAGAGATGGATCTTTAATAGGTATGAAAATACAATAAAGTACCATTTAATATATTTCTTCATGAGTGATGAACCTCCTTGAAAAAGGATAAATCTCAGGATGGAGTGCTTTTTCACTGAGAGAATATAAATGTTTAATATTTTTAAAAATGGAACCCTACTGAAAGTAAAGAGATATAGACATTAGATCACCTTGAGCCCACAGCTTGTTCCCTTCCTGCCCTTTCAGCTGTGCTTCCATGACTTCATTTCTTACCTACTCACCCTGAAGCACTTTGTCAGTTCCAACAAATTGTCACCTTGTTTGGCTCTTTGAAGCTAGCTTTCCCTCTAGGCTCCCAACAGGTGGGAAATGGGCCTTGGAAACTGTAGCTGGATGGGAACCCAGCTGTATAAAGGTGAAACACACCTCACCCAGTTTCCAAGTGTCAGGCTGCTGAATGTGCAGGAAGCACCAAGCTCTGGCAGCAGATATTGCTGACGTATGCAAAAATCAGAACAAGGAAACTTTGATCTAGAGAAATAGCACATTTGATGTCTTTCCAGTAGTAGAAGTAGAGAGTCATTGATGGTGGGCACCTATTTCTTTAACATTTAATTACTTTACCATAACAGCTTTGTCTCCTAAAGCATATTTGAGATAGAAAAAAGAAGAAAATTCCTTCTTATAAATCTTTAGGATGGGAAGAGTCTCAGATGTCACTAGTGCAATACCTTGAATTTATAGATGGAAAAGTGGAGACTCAGAGATTAAGTGATTTGCCTGAGGTCACACAACTTGTAAATACCTGGTTGGTATTTGGATTCAGGTCTGACTCTCTGAGTCACTGCTTTTAACGGCCATAAATAATCCGTTCTCTGGTGGAGGCTGCTGATAATGGGGGGAGGCTATGCATGTGCGGGGCCAAGGGGCATATGGGAAATCTCTGTACCTTATCATTAATTTTGTTGTGAACCTAAAACTGCTCTAAAAATAAGCTTAAAAAATTCGTGCCTTCAGTGTGCATCAGCAGTGGCAGCAAATGGCTTTGCTGGTTGTTAGCCATAAAGCTCCTATATTTGGCATTTGCAGCAACTGGAGGCCTCCTTTCAACCAGCAGGAAATCTTATCTTTGAGGCATAAGACCCGGGCAGTGCTCATGTTATATGATGATTATAACTCAGTTCCGAGATGGGTACCCTTGCTTCTATCTCTTTTCTTTCCTTCAGTTTCTATGCCTCTTCTTTTCATTTCCTTCCTTGCAAACTTTTCTTCCTTCTTTCCTTCTTTGCTCTTTCCTTCCTGTTCTCTTCAGATTAAGGCCTTAATAATAATAATAGCTAGAATTTATCAAGTGCTTACTAGGTACCAGGCTCTAGGCTCAGCACTTTATATCCATCATCCGATTTGTGCCTCACAACAACCTTATGAGGTAGAGATTGTTATTATCATCCTTACTTTGCAGACAAGTAACTGAAGCCAAGGGAGATTAAGTAAATTGTCCAATGGCATACAAGTAGGAAGTACTGAGGACCCCATTCAAACTGACATCACATCAGCTGTTCTCTTTTTCCATTACTCTAGGTTGGGTACAAAAGGAGATAATGGAGAGACTGAAATATACGTTTGGAAGGTGCTTAACATAGATTTTGCTGAGGGCTGGGTCTTCTGGAAAGTTCTTGGGTGCCATATGATACTATTGCTCTCTGTCATCATGTTCATTTGCATCTGAGGTGGTTATTCACACTCATAGTTCAGAGGCTTAAGAGGTTTAAGAGATGGGAGAAAAAAAAAAAAAGGTCCAGAGGAGACTATTGATGAGTGAAATCATAAATATATAGCCTTACACATTTACACACCACCAGTTGTCTAACAAAGTTTTAAAGTATATGACAAATTGTAGAAAACATCTGATTTAAAGGCAGTGACCTCTTGAAAGGTGTCTATGAATCTAGTGGAGTGCTAAGGCAATAGGCTATTTCTAGAGTGTGGGGATATTGGCTGTAAATATATGGGGGAATTGAAAGATTCTCTCTTCATCCTTTTAAGTCACAAATTAAAAACCTTAGACTGTAATCACTTGGGTTGGTTTGGATTAGCCAACAAGGAAGCCAGAGAAATTAGGGTTTCTTTTGACTGAGGTCTTTGACTACCCCATCCTCTGTATGTATGCGTGCACGTGCGCACCCATGTGTGTACACCAGGGTGCATATGCTTACATACAAAGCAATAGAGAACACTAGCAGCTTGTGGATCTCAGAACTATGTTGGAAGCCACTTTGCATATGTTGAAAGCCATTTACCGACCCGCTCCACAAACACACACACACACACACACACATCCTCAAAGTTGCCCTAGAGATTCTGACTGAGTCTTCTCTCAGCACTGAGAAATTAAAGGATTTGGTGCTAGGGCAAAACGATCAATATTTGTAAATGGAGTGAAATAAGCCCAGTGTTTCTGAATGTCTCTAAATGCTTCTCCTGCTAAGACCAAAGGAAGAAGAGCCATCAGACTACAATTATGTTTAATACTTTTTTTTGCACCTGATTGTTTGTTTGTTTGTTTGTTTATTTATTTATTTATAGCTATTACTGATAAGTTAAGCTTGATTAAATCATACTGGTTTTCTGCAGTTAGACTTCTGGCTGAACTTCTGTATACCTTGGGACAAACGTGTTTTACTCAACAAATTCAACCTTTTCCGAATTCTTTCTCCCAGGCTGAACCTACCTCTCTTTCTCTATTCTCCAGCTTCCAGTCCCAGGTGTCTAATCTCCTTCTTTTGTCTCTAGCCCCTGCATTTCTTCTGCTGTATTAGTCATTTCCTCTAGCCCAAGGTACATGTGAAAATTAAACTTGATCTCTCCAATCCATAAATCAAGTTGTATAATATACTCTCACGTCTCTACTTCATTTTTGTAACAGCCAAGGATGAGCACAGGTGAAGACAGCCCTGAATACACAGTGAAGCATTTGGGAAGATGGAAAGATGAGGGGTGGCTGGGAGAAACAGGGGAGAGTATTTCCCAACCAAGAGCTAAGACTTGCAGATACAGGAATGGTGTGTGTGTGTGTGTGTGTGTGTGTGTGTGTGTGTGTGTGTGTGTGTGTGCATGCGTGTACAGGGTGTTATTCACAGTTTCTCCACTTGGGTGTGGCAGTGAGCAGTAGAGGACACAATTAAACACATATATATTCACCACACACACACACACACACACACACACATTTCCCATTTCAATATTTCACTGCTTAGCCATAAACTCTGCGAAGGACAATCTGGTTTCTTGACAAGGATGTGCTATATCCCCAATATACAGGATTACATGGGTCACTTTAACTTGGAATAAAAGTGTATTAACTGAAAGTTCTCCTTCGTTTATAATATACCAATGGATTAGGTCTATGAATCGAAAAATAAGACAGAAACATTAAGAGAGACATATTAGGAACACTCTAGTAATGCCCCTAGATGTTAACATCCTAGAAATTAGCATAAACATTTCGATTCCAATAAAATAATGTTGAACTTGAGAACCCTACTTGTTAAGTTATACTTAGGTGGGTTCATTGTTCTTAGGTTCCTTAGCTTTACAGGATTTTTAAAATTAAATTTATTGGGGTGACATTAGGTAATAAGATTATATAGGTTTCAGTTGTACAATTCAGTAATACCTCATCTATATATTGTATTGTGAGTTTGCCACTCAAAGTCAAATCTCCTTCTGTCACCATATATTTGACCGCCTTTAGGATTTTTCAACTTAGGTGTGCCATTGTAATAAAGAATTTTTTTTTTCTGATTACTTACTCTTGAATTTTAATGAGCCAAGTTGTTAGAAAGCCCAGTTAAGAATTATACCTAAGGTTGGTTATTATCATTATTTCTTCAAAAGTCCTACTCCAAGGTCAGTGTGTATTAGTTTAACTAGAATAGTTCATATATCTACTATTAAACTAACCACCACTTATTTTTTCCCTTAGGGGAAAGCTATGTTTGTTCCTCAGACAACTTCTTTAAAAAAGTAGAGTACACCAAGAATGTCAATCCCAACTGGTCTGTCAATGTGAAGACATCTGCCAATATGAAAGCTCCCCAGTCCCTGGCTAGCAGCAACAGTGCCCAGGCCAGAGAGAACAAGGACTTTGTGCGCCCCAAGCTGGTGACCATCATCCGTAGTGGGGTGAAGCCTCGGAAAGCTGTGCGTGTGCTTCTGAACAAGAAGACGGCCCACTCTTTTGAGCAAGTCCTCACTGATATCACCGAAGCCATCAAACTAGAGACCGGGGTTGTCAAAAAATTATATACTCTGGATGGAAAACAGGTAGGTATTTTTTTCAAAGTACTCTTCTCATTTGTTCTAAATCCTTAGTTTTAAATCTGGCATCATTTCTGGTTGGGGGACTCTTCTTCCACCTCTCATGATCTCTATCTAATATTTTATGTCTCATTTGGAAGAAAGGTCTTTTCAGCAGACAAATCAATGGCTTTGAAATTCAGTCTGCTTCTGACTTACCAAGTAAATGGTCACTTAGCCTCAGCTTCCTTATTTGCTAAGAAAAAAATGTGTTAGAACCTAGGTCCTGTACATACTTATGTATATGAATTAATTTAGCTATTACACGATGCAGCCTTGCTTCTTCAATGCATGTGACTGTAAATGAGATTTCCCCCACTCATTTCTCCTTAGATACCCTCACATTGATATTCAGCATTTATTCTATTGAAAGGAGGTTGAAGTGACCATCATATTCTATGAAGAGAGTTGAATCTGGGGGAAGTACTGAAGTCTCTAGTTTGTTGTCTTTGCTTCACATTAGAGTACATTTTTTATCTCTTCCTTTTCCATTTGACATAGCTATCTTAATTTGCTTCTGATGATGGTTTGTGTGAGAAAGGGACTATTTCAGGATCCTAAAATTATCCCAAGAAAGATATTGCCATCTGTCCTCCTCCAAATCAAGTTCTTCATGTCATTGGTTATGCTACTAAAGTGCCACCTATATTAATATCTGGGAAAGAATGCAGCCAGGCGTCTCCATCAAACAGATGCACCATTCTCTTGAGCATAGGGAGCTGTAAATATACAACAAAAAAAATGTTCCAAGTGAATTAGAACAGTGGCTGGTTCTTTTGGCTCTAAAGAGAATCTTGGTCCCCATCAGAGAAGACAAGTGTGGATTATTAACAGTCCATACTTTCTACCTCTTAAAATACCTTTGATGTTTGAACAATGACATCGATTCCAAAAACGCAGGTTTGCTATACATCAAAATGACAGATGAGTGTTCAAATGTGTCTTTTCCTATAATTTCTGATATATACTGTGTGCTATAATATTTTAAATTTCTTGGAAAACTAAAACTCATATATTTGGCAATTTGATGAATTTGAGGCTTCTATCTGTTCCCCATCATTTTGTGATCTGAGAGACACGTTAAGGTATTGATTGTATGTTATTTGTGTTTCTCATACCAAATAAATGGATTTACCTGAGATGGTGGGAAAAGTTCCAACTCTTAAACATCTCTCTAAGAATATATCTCTTTTCTGAGTACCGAGTATATAATAAACAAGAGTTGCCGAGGAACGGGCTTACTCACTGGAAACCTCATCTCAGAGAAATAGGACCTAGGAATTTTAGATCATTGGATCTTAGAGTTGAGAGAGACCTTAGAAGCCATTACATTTAATATTCTACCTAAGGCAAGGATATCCTCTACATTTTATAAGACAGCCTATTCCACCATTCAACAGCTATTATAGAAAGATTTTTCTTATATTTGGAATAAGTCTGCTTCCCTATACCTTCAGCCTGTTGAGATAATGTAAGACAAATATAAATCAAAGACATAAGACTAGGATTCAGAAGACCTGATTTCTGGTCTTGATATTGCCACTTAGTGTGTGACCTTGGGCTAATCATTTACCTATCTTGAGCCCCACACTTCTCTGTACAAAGATCTGATCACATCTACCTGGCCCATGCTCACAGGATTCTCATGAGGATCAAATGAAATAATGGATATAAAAACACTCTGTAAATTAAAATACTTGATGTAAATATGTGTGTGTGTGTGTATAAAATTTATCATTAAATGAGATAAGATATTTAAATTGCCAGACAATTTACATATATATTAATAAATGTTAGCTCTCTTCCCTCTACTTTACCTCCATCATTCTTATCTTGAAATTCTAACATTTTGTGGAACTATACCATACCTTGGCATTCTGTCATTGCTCCTAATAATAAATAAAGAGATAAATTCACCTCCTTGGTAAGCAAGCTCTATCCAACTCCTTCAGGCATCAGCTTCCATTTCTTTGGGGGAACGCATTATGAAATGCCAATGTATGATATGGTGTGTGTACAAAAATGTCAGGGAGCAGTGCTCAAGGGAGCAGAACAATGCCTTGTCAGGCATCAACACCTCTGTAGATGCTGTTTCTTCTCTTTAAAATGTCTCCCTCTGACTACTTACTCTACCCCTGAGAGTTATCTTTTAAGGCCTGGATCAAATGTTATGTTGTCTCTGAAAACTCTATCTCTTCTACGGAGTTAAAACATTCTTAACCTTTTAAAAGAATCCTTAGCTCCTAATACATTGTGGATGCTCTGTAAATGTTTATTGATAGAATGAACTGATATAAAGAGATTCTAACATGGCACAAGTAGATGTTCTGAGAGCACCTCTGCTTTCAATGCCCCAGACATTATCCTCACTTACTTGAAAATCATTAAGGGAAGACTTTTAAAGCACTATTTTCCAAAGTATATTCTAATTTCTCTGCCTCCAGAAGCTCTTCATAAAAGGGTTCTGTGGTCAAATAAGGTTGTTAAATGCTGCAAATTATATGATTTTATTTCTTAGAGATTCATAGTGCTCATTGGTACATTAAATATTCTGAAAAGTCCTGCAGAAAGGAAACCCATTTAATTTAGTACCAGGATTTCCCAATCTTATTTAACCATAAACACTATATATATATATATTCAGAATAAAATGCAGAGCACACTAGGAAATCCAGTTTACAGAAGATGCTGAATGATTTGCATGATTAAGAACTAACTACCCTAACTTCAGTAGTACTAGTATGCATGAGGTAACCCACAAATCAAACATTGGTGTGAGGTTTCAGCAAGGAAATTAAATCACAAAATTTGGAGGTGTAGGGACAAATCTACTAATTACAAAATAAATGCTGAGTATACTGAAAGTCCATTTCCCAGTTCTAGTGATGATATCTCTAATGTTAACACCTGCCAGTCACTTTGATTACTAGTGGCTATTCTTACTACTTGGGAATATGATCATCTTCTATGCAGGCAGAAGGCACATGTGTTGCAATGGTTTGGACTTGCTTGGTTGAGATTTCATGTCTGTCTTTTGCTAAATGTGGCACCAGGCAGAAAGGACAAAATATGGTCAAGACTATGTGTTATGGAATGTTTTAACACGAGATTGAGGCCGTCACTTGGTTTCAGTCTTGCTCTAACTGGATCCCAAATAGACCATATCAAATGATTTTCTTCCCTTTTGTTTAAATAATGATTAATTAAAACAGCCAAGTTGAATATACCAAATTTATTGTTGCTTCTTTCCTAGTGTGTACCATTTGACTGATTGGCTTATGCTGATTGACAAGCAATCTGCAGATATGGCTCTCATCTCTTTCTGTTTTTACTTTGTTTGGATGTGCTTTTGGAGCTCTTGCTCATTCTAGGGCTTATGTTTTGCTGGTAAAGAAGACTAGTTTCCTGATCTCTTGCCTCTGAGATATTTATGATTTATATGGGCAGGGAAGCTAACTATCATTGGTAGGAAGGGGTCCCAATTTATTCCTCACCTCAGTAAGAAGTTGCTAATGGAAAAATGAGTAATTGGTAGGGTCCTGGCTACTCACATGATCCGTAATGTATTTCTAGGAGGTCCGAGAAAACATGATGAAAAGTTGAATGATGATGCATATTAGTCCACTCTCAGGTGAGGTTGCTGTGTGTTGACAAAATTATCCAACTGTTAATTTTTATAATCAAGCCACACATTGATCTTTGTGCTTTAAAGGCCATGGATGCATAAAAACTAGGATCCAAAATTCTAGTTTACTTGGTGGCTCAGTTGATGCATGGTCTAGCTTTATGTTCATTTCTGTAAAGCACAGAGAGCAGGGTGCTTCTGTTAGAGATGCAGAGCTTTAATAATAGACTTCCAGATTTTTGGCATCTTATACAGGGGTACAGCTGGTCCTCACACCATCCATTTTTATGCTACACTTATTGGCATCTCCAGTTTGTTTTGGCCATATCCAGGATCTGTGTAGTCAAAGATCCACTATTGCCACAAAATAAATGCCTACGGGATAAGTATGGCCTTTAGTATTTGTGTTAGCTTCGTTAGGCCTATTTTCAATTGGATGAATTTATTTTGTGTTTCTGTCTATATCTTTCTATTACCAACTACTTGAACCAGAAATTTTAGGTCCCAGAATAACAGAAAAAGAGGTTTAAGCCGATCCCAAGATTATTCATAGCCTTGGAAGCTAGACAGGAGTTTTAAGAAATGTTTTAAACCATAAGATGGTGGAATAGGAAAATGAGAGTACAAAGGATGCTTGAACCATTTCTAAGTATTCTAGGAAAGACTTGCTCCTTCCATATTGCTATAGTAAATAACTGGATGCTGCAAGCACAAAGGCAATTGCAGGAAACATAAGAAGACAAGTTGGATTTAACCTTGGAAATGTTGAGTCCATTTTGCAAGGTCTTTACTGTGCCTGTGTAGCTGGTTTTTCTGTCGTCTCCCCCGCCCCCATCATCTCTGCCCCCTCCCATCACATCTGATCTTAATTATACGCCTGGGCCTCCAGCTATCCCAGAGCCAACTTCTCTTCTCTCCTCCTAGTGTTACGACCCTGTCAGTCAAGGTTGGGCTCAATAGAAAAGGCCATGTGGCTATAAATTATGCCCCAGGAGGAGGACATTTATCATTAAAATTCCCTTGACAGAAAATTAAGGCTGGAGAGGTGATGTTTTTATTACCAAAAGTTCCCCTCTCCCCACCTTCCATAGATTTGATTCCTGGAAACCACTTGAGAGGATTGGCTTGAGCATGAAGTGGAAAAGAGCATAGATGGGAAGTCAGGCTAGGATCTATGAAAAGAGACAATTTGCAAACTACCTTGCCCTATGTGATGTAACTTCAAGATGCCTTATAGTGGTAGATTTTGTACTTTAAAAGAAGGCTTATGATGCAGGTGACCAAACATCAAATATATGGTCCTTCTGGAAAGAAAAATACTGAGTGTAGCCTGTATTTATTCAATAAGTTATCCTTTTCAGAATTTTATTGTTGATGAGAGGCTCTTGGCTCTGAGCAGTAATAGAGGTGGGGTTTAGCCATTTCGATCAAAAGCTTTGGCATAGTTTTCCAGTATTGCACACTGATGAATCTGTTGCTATCCAATATTCAGCATATGGAAAGAGACTTAGACTGAAATTCAGAGACCAGAGTTCTAGTCTTCACTCCGTTCTCCATTAGCTATGTGATATGGGGCTAATCACATCTCTTATCCGGGCCTCAGTTTTTAGATGAGTACATTTTCTTTAAGGGTACTTCTACCTTCAAGATAACAAAGTATTCATTTCACAATATTGCTTCTGTCTAGATATTTTTCACCAAGCCACTATTCTTCTCAATGCCCTCCACCTCTCTATGGTCCTAGAATTTCCAATGTGATATTATACTCACCATGGTGGATATATTGTACTCTAGGATGGTCCCTAAATGGTATTTGCAGTTTTTTTTCAATTCAATAATATGTCATATGTATACTACATTGTGTGTTCACCACCCAGAGTTAAATTTCCTTCTCTCTTCAAATATTTGATGCCCCTTACAACTATCTACCTACCTCCTCCCCTTTCCTTCTAATAACCACTAATCCAGTATCTGTGCCCATGAATCTCTATTTGTCATGTTTGTTTGTTGCTTTCAGTAATATATCCCACGTATGAGTGAAATAATATGGTTCTCGAACATTTTCTGTCTGACTTATTTCGTTTAGCATGATAATCTCAAGATCCATTCATGTTGTTGCGCATGGTAATAATTCATCTTTTCTTATGGCTGAAAAATATTCCATTCTATATACGTACTACATCTTCTATATCCAATCATCTACCGTAGGACACTTTGGTTGTTTCCATGTCTTGGCCACTGTGAATAATGCTGCTAGAACATTGGGTGCAAATACCTTTGTGGATAAATGTTTTAAAGACTTTGGGTAAATACCCAGAAGACAGATTATGGGTCATGTGATAATTCTATTCTTGTTTTTTTATTGTGGAACCTCCATACTGTTTCCTATAGTATCTGTACCAATTTATATTTCAACCAGCAGTGCATGAGGGTTCTTTTTCCCCCACATACTCTCCAACACTTATTACTTGTCCTGTTGATGATAGCTATTCTCACAGGTGTCAGGTGGTAAGCTCATTGCAGTTTTGATTTGTATTTCTCTAATAGCTAGTGAAGTTGAGCATTATTTCATAGACCTTTGGCTATTTGTATGTCTTCTTGGGAGAAGTGTCTGTTGAAATCCTCTGCCCATTTTTTTAATTGCATTGTTTGTTTTGTTGTTGTTGTTGAGTTGTATGAGTTCTTTGTATATTTTGGATATCAAGCCTTTATTGAAGGCGTTGTTTGCAAATATATTCACCCATTATGATGGCTTCCTCTTCTTTTAAAATCAATTATTTATTTATTTAATTATTTTAATTTTTTATTCATAAAGATGTTTTTCCTACTTTTTTTTAAAATTAAATTTATTGGGGTAACATTGATTAATACAATTATATAACATTCAGGTATACAATTTGACATCGATATATTCTATTGTGTGTTTATCACCCAAAGTCCAGTTTCCGTTAGCTACCATATATTTGATCCCCTTTACCCACTTCACCCTTTCCCTAACCCTGATATTTGACCTCCTTTAATTGTCTACCCACCCTCTCTTCCCCCACACCCTAGTCTCTGGTAACCACTAGTCCATTGTCTATGTCCCTGAGTCTCTGTTTGTCCTGTTCATTTGTTGCTTTTATGATAAGAACAGATACTACACTTGATCTTAGCCAAAAGATTGATAAGTGATGTTGCTTTTAGGTTTATATCCCACGTATAGGTGATATGATGTGATTTTCAACTTTTTCTGTCTGGCTTATTTCGCTTACCATGATTATCTCGAGATAAATCACTGTTGTCAACACTGG
>NW_006440619.1:1512004-1523096 GCF_000325575.1 Pteropus alecto | reverse complement strand
GTATGAGGAGAAGAGGTATTACATCTTCTTTGAATGTTAGGTAGAATTCACTGGTGAAGCCATGTGGTTCTGGACTTTTACTTTTTGGTAGGTTTTTGATGATTGTTTCAATTTCCATAGTGCTGATTGGACTATTTAGATTTTCCAGTTCTTCTTGATTCAGTCTAGGAAGGTTGTATTTTTCTAAATACTGGTCCATTTCTTCTACATTATTAAATTTGGTGTTATATACTTTTTTATACTCTTGCATGATCCTTTGTATTTTTGTGATGTCAGTCTTAATTTCCCTTCTTTCAACCCTGATTTTGTTTATTTGTGTCCTTTTCTCTTTTTTTTAGTGAGTCTAGCCAGGGGTTTGTCAATTTTATTAATCTTCTCAAAGAACCAGCTCTTTGTTGCATTTATTTTTTCTATTTTTTTTTCCTAATTTCATTAATTTCTGCTCTAGTTTTGATTATTTCTTTCCTTCTGCTGACTTTAGGCTTCATTTGTTCTTCCTTTTCTACTTTTTTAAGATGAAGCATTAGGTTGTTTATTTGAGCTTGTTCTTGTTTTTGGAGACAGGCCTGTAATAATACGAACTTTTTCTTTATGACCGCTTTTGCTGTGTCCCAAAAGTTTTGATATGTTGTACTATTGTTATCATTTGTTTCTATGTATCTCTTGATCTTTGTTTTTGTTTCTTCCCTGACCCCGTTATTTTTCAGTAGCATGTTGTTTAATATCCATGTATTTGTGGTTCTTCCTGATTTCTTTCAGCAGTTGATCTCTAGTTTCAAAGCATTATGATCAGAGAATATGGTTGGTATGATTTCAACTCTGTTATATTTGTTGAGGCTATCTCTGTGTCCCAGTATGTAGTCGGTTCTTGAGAATGTTCTATGTGCACTAGAGTGGAATGTATAAGCGGCTGTTTTGGGATGGAAGGCTCTGTATATGTCAATTATGTCCAGTTGGTCTAATATGTCATTTAAGGATGTTATTTCCTTATTGATTTTCTGTTTGGATGATCTATCCATATCCGACTGTGGGGTATCTAGGGCTCCTACTACGATAGTGTTTTGGTCTGTTTCTCCCTTTAGTTCTGTTAGTAATTGTTTTACATATTTCGGAGCTCCCTGATTGAGAGCATAGATATTAATAAGTGTTGTCTTCTTGGTGCGTGCTTCCCTTTATCATTATGAATTGTCCACCAGTGCCTTTCTTTACCTTTTTTTTATTTCAAAGTATGTTTTGTCCAATATTAGTACCGCTAGTCTCACTTTTCTCTGAATATCATTTCCTTGAAATATCATTTTCTACCCTTTCACTTTGAGTCTATATTTGTTTTGGAGCTGAGATGTGTCTCCTGGATGCAGCATATGGTTGGGTTTTGTTTTTTGATCCATTCTGCAACTCTGTGACTTTTTATTATTGAGTTCAGTCCATTTACATCGAGGGTGATTATTAAAATATGAAGTCTTCTTATGGCCATTTTATCTTTTGCTTTCTGGCAGCTCGTTGTTTCCATTGGTTCCTTTTCCATTGGGTCCTTGGCCCCTGGTTTTTTTTTTTTTTTTTTTTTTTTTTTTGTATTTTTGTTGGGTTTTGTGCATTTTGCCTCTGGTTCTTCTTGTTTTATAGTATATATTTCAGTCCTGACTCTATGATGCATAGTTACCATTACAAATATGTAAAGATGGTTATATATATACAATCATCCATTTTCTTCTGTGTGTGCCTTATCTCCTTTCCCCTTTACGAATTTGGATCTTTGAATCCTCCTCTTTTCAGTCATTGTTATCTTAATTTGTTTCTATCTATGCTGAGCATTAATTACTGTCTTGCTATAGTAATTCTCTTCTTATTATTTAAGCTTATAATGCCCTGTTCTTAGTTAGGGTTGCACTGCTCTGCTTCTATTTGCCTTATAGTCACTTTACTCCTAATTGTGTATTTTTATTGTTGTTATTTTGTTTAGGTGCGCTGACCCCTTTCAGAATTTCCTGTAGTGCACGCCTCATAGTGGAGAGTTTCCTCAATTTTCGTATGTCTGGAAAGGTCTTAATTTCTCCTTCATATCTAAAGGAGAGCTTAGCTGGATACATTATTCTAGGCTGGTAGTTCCTTTCACTTAATAGTTTAAATATTTGATTCCATTCCTTTCTGGCTTGTAAGGTCAGTGCTTAGAAGTTTGATGATAAAAGGTTTTCCTTTATACGTTATAGTTTTCTTCTCCTTGGCTGCCCTGAGAATTCTATCTTTGTCATTGATTTTTGATAACTTTAATACAATGTGTCTTGGTTAGACCTTTTTGGGTTGAGATAATTAGATATTCTGTTGACCTCTTGAATTTAAAGTTCCAGCTCATTTATTAGATTTGGGAAATTCTCGTCCACTATTTGTCTGAAAATGCTTTCTAGTCCCTGCTCCTTTTCCTCACCTTCAATTATGCTCATTATTCTTATGATTCCGATCCTTATGGTATCAGCTAGTTCTTGAATTTCTCTTTCATTATTTTTCATTCTTCGGTTTTTCTCTTTTTCCTTCTGATTTATTTCTAGATTTCTATCTTCGATATCACTGATCCTTTCCTCCATTTGGTCGTCTATTTCCCAAGCTTGCTATTTCATTTTTCAACTGTTGCAGTTTGTTTTTTTTATCTCCAGAAGTTCTATTTAGTTCTTTTTGAGGGTTTCAAATCTCCTTGATCTGCTCATCTAGTTGTTTTTTTAATTCTTGAAATTATTGATATAATTTGTTTTGGATCTCATTGAGTTTTTCAGAAGCACCATCCTCAATTCTCTGTCACTTAAATTGTATATTTCTCTGTCTGTAAGCTCACTTTCTGGAGATTTTCCTCTTTCTTTCTGAGATGCCTTATCACTTTGATTGTTCATGATGATTAATGGACTATGTCTCTGCCTGGGCATTAATGGAAGTGTATTCCATTGTTTTTCCAGAAAGATTTGTTATATAAAAGTCTCTCTTTAGCCTGCTGCAAAGAAGGCGCTCTTCTTTTGGTTTCCAGTAGGTGGCGTCTAAGCCTCTTGGATCCCTAAGAATTTGCTCAGATTCTCCTGGGGCTCTCTGGTGAAGGATTTGGGAAGTTATGGGCAGAGGGGCCTTCTGGGTGGATTGAGTGTTGGGGGCTGCAGCTCAGCATCAGTTTTGCAACCACAGTCTGTAAGAATCAACTGTCGTTTCTCTGCTGGCTGCTTCTCCTCTCTCTGCTCTGATAACTGGGTCCTGCAGCCAGCCGGCCACAGGGAGCCCACATCCCTTTCAGGCTCGGCTGTTCAGGGAACCTGCAGCACGAACTCGCTGCTCCTTCTCCTCCGCCCCCTTCCTGCAGGGAGCTCCAGAGGCTGCTAGAGGTAGCCTCAGTCTCTGCAGTGTTTGCTCAGATTCCTCTGGGGCTCCGTGGTGATGGTCTCAGAGGATACGGGGGGAGGGTCCCTCTGGGTTGGAAGTTGGGAGCTGCAGCTCAGCCTCAGTTTGGAACCAGGGCCAGTGAAAATCAACTGTTGTTTCTCTGCTGTCCTGTCCTGCTTCTCTGCTTTCTTTTCTGATGACTGGACCCTTCTGCGGCTGCTAGCAGTTCCGGCACTTCTAGGCAAGCTGATCAGAAAAGTTGCTGCACCTTCACCCCTCCCCCTCCTCCTGCAAGGAGCTCCGGCAGCTGCGAGAGGCAGCTTCTTTATTTCTGCGAGTCCACTGCCCGACATCCGGGGTTCTGACCTGTGGTAGCTCTTATGTGCAGATCCCACGCTCAGACGTGCTGGTGTGCAGTTTGGGTGTTTTTCTGTTGAGTTTTAGATGTTCAGCTTATTGTTGTTTCCAGGGGAGAGATCTGGGGATGTCTATCACTCTGCCATGTTTTTCGGAATTCCTGGGCATTTAACGTGAATGGAATCATACAGTATTTGTTCCATTATAGCTGGCTTCTTTACTTAGCATGTTTTCAAGGTTTGTCATGTTGTAACTATTAGCATTTTATTTCTTTTTATGGTGAAATAATATTCCATTGTACAGATATACCACATTTTATTTATTTATTCATCAGCTGATGGACATTTGGGTTGTTTTCATCTATTGTTTATTATGAATAATGCTGCCATGAACATTCATGTTCAGATTTTTATGTGGACATATACCTTCATTTATTTTGGGTAAATACCTAAGAATGGTATTGCTGAGTTGTATAGTATCTGTACGTTTAAAAATTTAAGGAACCACCAAACTGTTTTCTAAAGTAGCTGCACCATTTTATATCCCTACTAGCAGTGTATGAGGGTTCTAGTTTCTCTACATCCTGGTCAACACTTGTTATTGTCTATCTTTTTATTAAAGTCATCTTAGTGGGTGTGAAGTAGGATTGCATTGTGGTTTTGATTTGTATTTCCCTAGTAACTAATGATGTCAAGTATAATTTTATATACTTATTGAACATTTGTATATCCCCATTGGAAAAAGTTTATTTAGATCTTTTCCCATTTTTTAAATTTTTATTTGTTTTCTTATTATTGAATTCTAAGAGTTCTTTATATATTCTGGATACAAATCCTTTGGCACATATGTAATTTGCAGATATTTTCTCCCAATCTATAGCATGTCTTTTTATCTTCTTAATAGCTGTTTTAACTTTTCAATAGAATTTTTTTTCATTTTAATGAAGCCTAATTCATTATTTTTTCTGATATGCATTATGCATTGGTATCATATATGTGAACGTTTTACCCGACCCAAGGTTCTAAAATTGTTCTCCCATGTTTTCTTCTAGAAATTTTATCGTTTTATCTCTTACATTTAACTATGTGATTCATTTTGAGTTACTTTTCGTTTATGGTGTGAGGTAAAGGTCAATGTTCTTTTCTTGAGAGGTGACAAACATATATACAAAATTTCCAGCCCCATTTATTGAAAAGATAAGACAGGTTTTTTTAAGTTTGAATTTAATCTGACACTTAGAAATATTAGTGGCCCATATCTTCATATCCAGGGGTTCCTTGTCATCAAAAATTAGCAGCCAAATGCCCCGAAGTTTTCAAGAACTTCTAAGAACTGTGGGTGTGAACTAACAGCACAGAAGTTCCTCTTATACTGATGATCTGGAACAGTAATTTACTCCAAGGCTACAGCAGTGAGGCTAAGTAAGCCTCATTAAGTAGGAAAACAGAGAAGTTAAAATTAGAGAAGTTAAAAGGAACTATTGTTCCTTGGCAGTGCCCCCCATGCTCTAGACTCCTGAAGTTCTCATCCCAGACCCATCCGAACTTGCGTGTCCCATGTACTATCCTTTCAGGTTGGTGCTAAGTAGTACTGGGGCAAGGAAGTAGAGAGATGCCCAGAATTTCTTGGGTTACTTTTTTGGCAATAGCTTAATTGAAATCTAGTTCACATACCATATATTTCACCCATTCAAAGTATACAATTTAACGATTTTTGGTGTATTCATAGGTATGTTCAATCATCACCACAGTCAAATTTAAAACATTTTTATCACCTCAAAAATAAATCTTGTACCATTTAGCTACTACCCTCCATTTACCCTCCATTCCTCTTAGCCCTAAACAACCACTAATGTACTTTCTATATCTATATATTTGCCTTTTATGGGTATTTCATATAAATGAATCATACAATATGCACTCTTCTGTAACAGGCTTTTTTCACTTAGCATAATATTTTCAAGGCTCATCCATATTGTAGCATGTATTTGGACTTCATTTCTTTTTGTGGAAAAATAATATTCCATTATATAGGTGTACCACATTTTGTTTATCTATTTATTGATTGATGGACATTTGAGTTTTCATCTTTTGGCTATTATTAATAATGCTGCTATGAACATTTGTGTGTAAGTTTATATGTGGACATATATTTTTATTTCTCTTGAGTATATATCTACTAATAGAATTGTTGGATGTTAGAGTTTCTCCTTTTCCTTAACTACCAAACTCATGTTCTTAAAACATGTATCCCAAGGGATGCTCCAAACAAACAAATTCATGCTTTTTTTTCTGTGTGGAGATTTGGCCCAGAATTCTCGCCTAAACAATATAGAAGGAAACATGCAGTTCCTTTAACAACTTTTTTTATTTTAGAAAAATTTATTAAAATCTAGTTAATATATAATATTATATTAGTTTCAGGTGTACAGCTTAGTTATTCAATATTTATATACCTAAAGAAGTGATCATCATCATAAGTCTATTAACCTTGTGACACCATATGATGTTATTACAATATTATTGACTATATTCCCTAAACTGTACATTACATCCCCATGACTTATTTATTTTATGACTGGAAGTTTGAACCTCTTATTCTCCTTCACCTCCCCCACTTAAAAAAAGTTTTAACTACAGTTGACATTCAATATGCTATTATATTATTTTCAGGTGTACATCATAGTGGTTAGACATTTATAAATTTATGAAATGATCCCCCTGATTAATCTAGTACCTGCCTGGCACTATACATAGTTATTGCAATATTGTTGACTGTATTCCCTATGCTGTGCTTTACATCCTTGTGACTATTTTGTACTAATTGGTAGTTCTTAATCCCTTCACTTTTTTCACCCAGCCTTCTATCCCCCCTTCCATCTGGCAACCATCAGCTTGTTTTCTGTGTCTATGAATCTGTTTCTGTTTTTTTTAAAACAATATTTCTCAAAGCTAGAACAAATACGAAGAAGCCATTTTCTTCTTCTTTTTATCTTAATCCTACCCTGGCCCTTCTAACTCTCCAGAACCAAAGACACTTTCTAAACAAAAAAGACTTCTAGTACAAAGAGTCACAGATTACCCCCAAATCGCCCAAATTTTTTAACTTTAAAAAGGTATACCAGAAGGGATTTCCATAATCCCAGTCAATCTGTTTTTTCCTAGATTTTAGAATACTTTTATTTTTGATATTACAGACTCTACCTTCTCCAGGTTTTGTAATTTTAGCTCTTGAGGAAAACACAGTTTGGATGCAGGGAACCACAGCAATTATGCGTTATTATCCCAGTGGTCTTCACACAGGGCAATCCCCCATCCCCAGAGGGAGATTTGGCAATGTCTAGAGACAGTTTTGGATATCACGAATGGGGATGAGGTGCTACTGACATCTAGTTGGTAGAGGCCAGGGATGTTGCTAAACATCATACAATGCACAGAAATTCCCCCAAACAAAAATTTATCTGGCCCAAAATGTCAGTAGTGCTGTGGTTGAGATTCCCTGCATTACAAGATTAAGTGAAAGGCAGATGTGGCAGAAGATGAAGCTGAGAGGAAGTCAAAGGCAAGATTCAGGAACGACCTTGTAAAAATTATGTTAAGGAGCTTGGATATTATCCTGTAGAGATGGAAGCCACTGAAGGATTTTAAGCAGGGGAAAAACATGATCATATTTGTGGTTTGGGTAGCTCACTCTATTGTCTTGTGTTTGGGGAAGACAAAAGCAGTAGGGAGGCCAGGTAGGAGGCTGTTTGATAGTACAGGAAGTAGAATAGAAGAATCTAAACTCAGGCAGTGGTAGTGGACATAGAAATGGAGAAAACAGATTCAGGAAATATTTTGGAAGTAGAAGCTGCAGAGCTTAGTGATTAACTGAGTTTGGGGATGTATTAGTTTTCAACTGCTGTGTAATAAGTTACCATAAACATAGCAGTTTAGAACAACATTCATTTACTATCTCACAGTTCTGTAGGTCACAGTTAGAGCAGACTTGACTGGGTTCTCTGCTTAGGGTCTCACAAGGCCGAAGTCAAGTTGTCACATGGGCTAAACTCATCTGGACGCTCTGGGGAAGAATCCAGTTATGGGCTCATTCAGAATTTTGGCAGAATTCAGTTCCTTTGACCTATAGGTCTGAGTTTCACATTTCCTTGCTGATTTCAGCTGGGAGCCATTTTAAGCTTTTAGAGGCTACCCACACCCTTCTCAGATGGTTCTCTCCATCTTCAAGCCAACGAAATTACATCAAATCCTTTTCATGCTTAGAATCTCTCTATCTTCTCCTTCTGCCACTAGTTAGAACAAACTCTCTGCTCTTAAAGGGCTCATGAGATTAGATTGCTCCCACCTGTATAATCTCTCCCTTTTGATTAACCCAAAGTCAACTGATTATTAACCTTAATTACATCTGAAAAGTCCCCTTTTGCAATGTAACATAACATAACATAGGAATGACTTATATTCTCAGGTTCCTACATGATACAAGGTCAAGGGTCATTCTTAGAATTCTGCCTACCAAAAGTGATGGAGGGGGAAAATTCAGATGACTCTGAAATTTGTGGCTGAGGCATATGGGTAGATCGTAGGGCCATTCACTGAGGTAGGAAAATCCAGGGCAAGAAATAGAGTTAAGATATATTTAACTTGGGGTGCCTTGCTACATGTAAGTGGAGTCTCCAGAAGGTAATGGTATATATGGGTCTGGAACTCAGGAGGGAGCTCTGGGCTGGAGGTATAGATTTTGTAGTAATCTTCAAACAATGGTGGTTAAAATTAGGCAAGCAGATGAGCTCACCAAGGGTTCATGTGAGAAGCTGCTTCGGGAAAAGACCATTAAAGGAATATTTGTATTAAAGAATAAGTAGGAGGAGGAGCCTGGGACTTGTTAGAGAGAACCATGGAGAACTAGATGAATATGTATCCAGAGAGGCTAATAAAAAAGACTTGAGATAGAAGTGTGCAGCTATGTCAATTGTGGCAGACAAGGTGAAGATTTAGGATATTGAGCCAGTCAAATTCAGGTTTTTTGAATAATCATTATAGTTGGGAACAGGAGGCAAAATTCTCTAGTAGATTAGAAGGCAGGGGCTGGCTCAGGAAGATACTCAGAGGCAACTAGGCAGATGGAGTCAGGACTGGGTCAGGCTATGGAATTTGATGCTTCTCAGCAGCTCCCCGTGCTCCAGATCTGTTACAACTTGCTTATTACAACTTGCCCGGACACTTGCCTGTCCAGTGTCCCATTTTTCTAGGGCCTTACTTTCTATTAGCTCTTGTGTTATATACATGGTTGTTAAAATGCAGTTAGTCTTTTGTCCAACTGTGCTCTGTTCTACCTTACAACTTAAAGCTCCATCCTCAGACAAGTCAGACCTTTTTTGGATCTGATTTTTCTCAAAGCCTTGCTCTCAACTCACAGATTCAGTTGGTAAGACTAACAAATCAATCCTCACTCTAATGTTAACTCCTATCAGTTTATAGCACATTTCCCAAATTGTGTTATATATCATACTAGTCTGATCAAAAGTTCTTTGGCCAAATAAGTTTAATAACATTGGGAAAAGACTGTAACAAGCCCTCTGTAAAGAAACCTTCTTGACTTTGTTTAGTCCAGTGTTTCCCAAACTTCTTGGAACACCAAACTTTAAAAAAAAAAAAACAAAACAAAGAATCTATGATCATATAGTAGAAGGCGCTTTGGGAACCATTGGCCTCTACTTTAGGTATTTATTTACATTTTAATTACAGAATCTTGAAAAGGAAAAACCTCAAGGCTTGAATGAATAATTAAATGGGAAAAAAACAGGCACCATTACATTTCGACAGAGGTGATAACCTGGGGCAAGAAGGCCTTTACAGATAGAGTATGGACAATCACCACAAAGGTAGCACCTATTCACCCATTGTCAGGGTAGGGCTTGAGGTTTCTGATATAGACTCTAGAGCAGTGATCCCCCACCCCTCTTTTTGGCACCAGGGACTGGTGATTCTATGAGAATCTAATGTCTGATGATCTGAGGTGGAGCTGAGGCGGTGATGCTAACACTGGGGAGCAGCTGCAAATACAGATGAAGCTTTGCTCACTCACTGTTGCTCACCTCCTGCTGTGTGGCCCAGTTCCTAACAGGCCATGTTGGTCTGCAGCCCGGGGGTTGGGGACCCCTGCTCTAGAGGGAAAAGGAGAAACTGATCAAAAAGTGAGATCCATCTAGATGTGTTAAGAATCCTCCAGAGTTGTAAGAGATTAGGAGAATCCTTTTGGTCACAGGCATGACAGTTTTGCTTCCCTAACCACAGTGGAAAAGAGGCAGCAACACCAATTCCATTGCCAGGTTTAGAACCTTCACAATAGATTTAGTCTTATATAATTCAGCATTCTTTGCATACTGTAGAGTCTCACTGGGGGAATCAGAGACAGGTTTACAAATTAGACTTAACTCCCTTAAGTAGCGCCTGCCCTTTATCTATACTGCATACCTTCTATTGCATCAAGTCCATGCTTCTCCAGCTAGCAAAAACTTAGCAGACCCTAGGAGTCCAAATGTCTCACCTAGCATGATAATATCCCTTAAAAGAGGTTTTGAGCCAGAGACAAGTACCTTCTGAAATCTCTTTGTGTCTGCATATGTGCATCTGTGCCCCTGTTTCTAAGTGTTGGCTGTCTCATCTGATGAAGTCATATATAAATATTTATATTTCAGGACATTTCTGGTCTTACTCACCAGAGACATCACAACCTTGATAAAAAGCTTCCTTCTGGCCTCTACAGTTTATTTAATATAGCAGTTGATAGGTGAACTTCCTCTTGCTGTTTGCAAAGAGGGTGGAGCCTTGCCTTGCTTGGAGTGTCAAGTGTTTGGCTTGTCGCCTATTGAGAATTGATGTTTATGCTTTCCCAGGGGCTCCCTTGATTAAAAGAAGTGTGAGTTCTCTAGTGGGCCATCCTACCCTTTAGATTTTGGATTTTCAAAAATAGTTGATACACTTACAGATGCATTATGACTTTTGTGGGCCCTGAGCAATTTTCTTTATGCTTTCCCAGGGGCTCCCTTGATTAAAAGAAGTGTGAGTTCTCTAGTGGGCCATCCTACCCTTTAGATTTTGGATTTTCAAAAATAGTTGATACACTTACAGATGCATTATGACTTTTGTGGGCCCTGAGCAATTTTCTTTTGTGGACCCCTTCTGCCACCACAAATAATCATTATCACTGTGTTGGTATGAAGAATATATTAATATTATATATTTAATTATTTTCTTCAACCTAAAAGTTTCTTATTTTCTGATTTTAAAGTAAATTAAACTATTTTCATAGGTTCATAAAAATATGGGGAGCCATAGGGACTGTGCCTAATGTATATAATGTGTAATCAGCCCTACACATA
>NW_006440619.1:1504938-1509444 GCF_000325575.1 Pteropus alecto | reverse complement strand
TCATTATCACTGTGTTGGTATGAAGAATATATTAATATTATATATTTAATTATTTTCTTCAACCTAAAAGTTTCTTATTTTCTGATTTTAAAGTAAATTAAACTATTTTCATAGGTTCATAAAAATATGGGGAGCCCTAGGCACTGTGCCTACTGTATATAATGTGTAATCAGCCCTAGACATATTGGACTGTTTCCTGAACTGGTACTGTGAGCTCATGTTGGCCAAGCAGTAAATAAGAATGATATGAGGACTCAGTCTAAGAGAACTGTAGCTTCTTAGACCTCCTAACTAATAATTGATGAGTACCAAGTAGAACCTGTCTTCTAGTTTGGTTCTAACATGTTTTACCCACTGTACAAAGCATTTCAAAATGCTGTCAATAGTATTTTCTCTGGCTTGGTGGACTCAGATTTGGGAATAGAGATCTGCCTCCTCAGAATCTTCACAAGGAAAGACTTCTGAGATTGATGAATGGCATCATTTATTTCCAGGCTGGAACTGCTTCTGTCATTTAGCCTGTGGCCCTACAGAACACAACTGAGTAAAAGGGGGTATAGAAGTTGATTAGCATTGAGATAGATTACTGCAGCTCATCCAGAGAAAACAGGGTTGGGGCTGGTTTTAATCCATGTCAATCCTTAGTGGTAGTTGATATAGACACCCCTATCTCAACCCTACCCATAATCTTCCTTAGCAACAGCCACCCCACACTGGAATGGTAACAGTCATAGCACTGCTTTTTACATTGGCTGCTGAAGAGTTTACTGGCTAAAGGTTTACCAATAAGCCCTACACAGAAGTTAGTAGTGACTGAAATTGAGGATGAACTGATGTAGGAAGTGAGCCTTTAAAGGGCTTCCCCTTATAGAGTTCGCTTTACATAGCCACCCTTGCTTTTATATTTCCCTCTGACTGGGACTAGGGCTTGGAGTCAGATTCTACAGGCCAAAGCTGTTCCTGAGTAGGCTAACAAGTTCTCAGCTCTCCTGCTCAGCTTAACAGTCCTGGCTCTGGTTCAGTTCTCTGAGTGGTATGGAGTTTGGCTGCTCTACAGAGACCTTGCTGAGACCTTGAGGTCAGATAGAGCAATCTATCTCTTCCTTTTCGTAAAGCAAAACATCTGTTTAAATCAGATTGGCTTCATCCTCCCAACTGAATGTGGTTTTCAAAGATGACAGCATCTGCTCCATACTGCCCTTGCCCTTGCCAAGTCCTAGCCTGAAGTAGAACAGAATGGTGTGGAGTAGCCGAGTTTGTGTATGTAACACATACAACATAAATGCAAAGATACAGACACTGGAAATTTTCATACAAAAGGCAGAGCTAGTAAGGATACGTGGCAAGAGGAATCGGAGTAAAATATAATTAGAAAAAAGTAAGGTTGATCAGTGTTTGCAGTCTCTAGGAAACTTCTCTTTGGAATACAAAGGAAAACTTGATTTTCCATTACTCACAATACAATAGATCAGGGTCAGCAAATGATAGGTTTAAAAAAAGGAAGAAAAATATTCAACAGAGACCATGGGGAATCATAAACCCAACATATTTATTATATGGTTTGTGTTAGCCAGGGGTCTTCAGAGAACAGAACCAATAGGGTGTGTGTGTGTGTGTGTGTGTGTGTGTGTGTGTGTGTGTGTGTGTGATATGTTCTAAGGACTTGGCTCGGGAGATTGTGGGGCCTGGCAAATCTGAAATATGTAGGGCTGGCTAGCAAGCAGGAGACTCAGCAAAGAGTTAATGTTTCAATCTGGAATCTGAAGGCATGGTTCTTTACAGAACACATTTGCCAACAGCTGCAATAGAGGAAGGAATTATGGAAAAGAGCCTTGGGGAAGAGACCTGGACACTCTTGTTCTACCACTAAAGCACTGGGTAATCTAGACTAAATTGATGACCCTCACTGGATCTCAGTTTCTACTTTTGAGGACTAGGTTACCCCAAAAGTTCCTCCACAAGCAAACATTCTATGCACTTTAGTCCTTTCTATACTTAAAGTTCCATGATTCTATAACTCGAATCTGGAAGATCCCAAATAGGCAAGCTTAAGCTACTTCCTGTTGGTGTCTAGAAATGATTCCATACTGGCAATAATCTCAGACATTAGTAAATTTTAATTATCTATAACATACAGAATAAGCAAAATGCCTAATATTTTCAATTTATTAGTGATTTTCTTAATAGTATATTCTGTTAAGAATAACTGACTGTAACAGCCCTCTATAATCATTATATAAGAGAAATAGCTGTTATTTGTATTGTATAAGGCACTTTGGGATAATCTATGTAAGTAGCAGAAAATAGGGTATCTAGTCTTGAGGTACTTACAATCTAGTTAGGAAGACATGCTCTATACCTAGAATAGTCTTAAATTTTGTATAGTGACATACAAACAACTGTTGGGAGAAGAGACATTGTCTTGTTCATGGATGTATCCTCAGGACCTAGAACACTGTCTAGAGCATGGTATATGCTCACTATATATGCTGGATGAATGAATAAGTGGAAGATGACTCAGTGAGTAGTAATTACTAAAGGAATGCATACATGTTTAGATCAGGGCCAGGTGGAAGCTAATTTGGGAAGGCTTAATGGAGGAGCCCTTGAACTCAACAGAGAAAGCCAATAAACCAAGGGTGATATTTCTGAAATGCTGGATTTCTATACATAAAGGTACACAGAGAGATGTCAGGGTTAAGGACCATACCAGGTGTGGACATTATGTAAACTAAAGGCAGACTGAAACAGAGGCCTAATCTTGAAGTAGAAAGAAATAGGTTCTATCTCTCACTTTAGTACTGACAGTTTTTAAGCAGCAGCCATTTAACCTTTCTGTGCCTCAGTTCCCTTGTCCATTAAATGCACATGACATCCAGACTCAGAACGTCAGAGAAAGAAGAAACTTTAGACCTCATCCAGTTCAGTGGGTTTCAGTCCTGGCTACCCAGTAGAAACACTGGAGAACTCTTAGAAGGCCCAGTGCTCAGGCCTGGCCCCACAGCAATTACATCAGAATCTTTGGAAGTGGGCACAGGTATCAGTATCATTATTTTTTAAATCTCCCCAGGCAAGTCAATGTTCAGCCAAAGGTTGCAAACCATTGTTCTAGTCCAACTCTCTAATTTTATACATAAATAAACTGAGGCCCAGAGCAGGTTAAGAAATCTTGTTCAACCTACTTCATAGGGTCATTAGAAGGATAATATTAGATCATAAAATTCGAGAGCTAAAGGGGACTTTAGATATCAAAATATCTGTGAAAATGCTCTGAATAACATAAAATGTTATTCATTGGTAAGAAATTATCATACTAACAGAACAAGAAAATATTAATTGGCAACCAGTTAAAACATCACCTTCATCATTAAATTACACTAGAAGGACAATTGAAGAAACCTCTATTATTCTTTTTTTAATTATTCAGGTCTCCCTGAGTTAGCAAATGAGTAAATGTTCCATTTCAAAAGTTAGAGTATAGATTATTGGACTGAAATTTTGGTAAACGAAGATGACATACATTGCCCTGAAAATTCACATTTTTTTCCAAGAAGAAATGTAATTGTAAATATAGGAGGATGAAAATCTATAGCAGAGGGTTAGTCTAGTTCTTGCATATTTCTAGCCTATAACATTAGTTTGGGGCATGGTAGTGACTGGAGGCAGAGGAATGAGGTTTGGAAATTTTTGTGTGATCTCAGGCATTTTTGCCAAAAAAGGCCTTTACTGGTTACTGGCCTGAGAGACTTCAGCTTGCATTGAGCTTAAAGATGCTTCACTTTGCAGAGGATGAAAAGTCAGGGTAATTTCCGTACAAGATACATTTCCTCATTCCTACCCTTACCTTATTTAATCGGATCCACTCTTTGAAATTTGTCCTTCTATGCAAGAGTATGAGATTGGGTGTTAATTGCATTTTATAGATTCTCTGTTTAGCTCCTATTGTTGAATTATATTTATTTTTTGTCTAAAAGATTATTCGTTGAGTGATTTTCTATGGAAAAAGTGATAAAAATGTAAGGTAATTGTTAATGCCCACCTCTTTTTTAAAACTTTTTTAAAAATTAAGTTTATTGAGGTAACATTGGTTAATACAATTATATAATATTCAGGTGTACATTATAATTTGACATCTGTATAGTCTATTGTGTGTTTACCACCCAAAGTCCAGTTTCCTTCAGCTACCATATATTAGATTCCCTTTACCCACTTAACCCTCCCTCTAACCCCTATATTTAACCCGCTTTATCCCATCTACCTCCCTCTCCTCCCCCAACCCCTACCCTCTGGTAACCACTAGTGTATAGTCCATGTCCATGAGTCTCTGTTTGTCTTGCTCATTTGTTGCTTTTAAGTTTATATCCCATATATAATTGATATCATGTGATTTTCAACTTTTTATGTCTGGCTTATTTCACTTAGCACGATTATCTCAGAGTTGATCCATGTTGTCACAAATGGCAATATTTCATCTCTTCTTATGGCTGAGTCATATTCCATTGTAAG
>NW_006440619.1:1491155-1502050 GCF_000325575.1 Pteropus alecto | reverse complement strand
TATGTGTCTGAGTATGTGGTTGATTCTTGAGAATGTTCTATGTGCACTAGAGAAGAATGTATAAGCAGCTGTTTTGGAATGGAAGGCTCATTAAATGTCAGTTATGTCCACTTGGTCAAATGTGTCATTTAAGGATGTTATTTCCTTATTGATTTTCTGTTTGGATGATCTGTTCATATACGACAGTGGAGTATTTAAGTCTCCTACTACGATAGTGTTTCAGTCTGTTTCTTTCTTTAGTTCCATTAGTAATTACTTTACATATTTCGCGGCTCCCTGATTGGGAGCATAGATATTAATAAGTGTTATGTCTTGTTGGTGCATGATTCACTTTAGCATTATGATGTGTCTCTCCGCGTCTTTCTTTATTTTTTTTATTTTGAAGTCTATTTCGTTCAATATGAGTACTGCTACTCCTGGTTTTCTCTGAATGCCATTTGCTTGAAATACCATTTTCCACACTTTCACTCTGAGTCTATATTTGTATTTGTAGCTGAGATGTGTCTCCTGGAGGCAGCATATAGTTGGATTTTGTTTTTTGATTCATTCTGCAGCTATGTGCCTTTTTATTGTTGAGTTCTGTCCGAGTACATTTAGGGTGATTATTGAAATATGAGGTCTTCTTATAGCCATTTTATCTTTTGTTTTCTGGGAGTTCACTGTTTCCATTGCTTCTTTGTCCTTGTGTTTCTCTTTTCCTTATTTTGTTTGGCTTTTGTGGATTTTCACTTTGGTTCTTCTTGTTTTATGTTATATACTTAAGTTGTGAATCTTCGGTGTGTGGTTAACATTAGGAATATGTAAAGGATAGTTGTATATATACAAGTTGTATATATAAGCATCCATTTTCTTTGCACGTGTCTTATGTCCATTCCCCTTTGTAAATTTGGATCTTTGAATCTTCCTCTTTTCAGTCATTGTTATTTCAGTCTATCCCTATGTATGCTGAACATTCATTACTATCTTGCTACAACAATTCTCTTCTTGCAAAGCATCATAATGCTTTGAAACTGGAGATCAACTGCAAAAAGAAGTCAGGAAGAACCACAATTACATGGAAATTGAACAACATGCTACTGAAGAATAACTGGGTCAGAAAAGAAATAAAAAGAGAGATCAAGAGATATATAGAAATAAATGACAATGATAGTACAACATATCAAAACTTTTGGGACACAGCCAAATCACTGATTGTTTCCTCCATTTCGTCAAACCTATTTCCCAAGCCTGCTATTTAATTTTTCAACACTTGCAGTGTGGTTTTCATCTTCAGAAAGTCTATTCTGTTCTTTTTGAGGGTTTCAGTCTTTTTGCTTACCCATCTTGTTGTTTTTCAATTCCTGAAAACGTTGATATGACTTGTTTCAGAACTCACTGCTTTTTTTTCAGATGTACCATCCTGGATTCTTTGTCATTTAAGTCACATATTTCTATGTCTGTAAACTCATTTTCTGGAGATTTTTCTTTTTCCGTCTGAGATACCTTGTCACTTTGGTTGTTCATCGTGTTTAATGGACTCTTTCTCTGCTGGGGCATTAATGGAAATATATTCTGCTTTTTTTCAAGAAAGATTTATTATATAAAGGTCTCTCTTTAGCTTGTTGCAAAGAAGGCGCTTTTATTTTAGTTTCCAGTAGGTGACGTCTAAGCCTCTTGGATCTCTGCTTTATATAAGGCCTCAATAATGCCTTTTTATTTTCTTGTAGATATTTAATCACAATTGCAACCCTCATTTTCAGTCTCTGTCAAGTTTCAGCAACAGTTTCAGTAGTGTTTGCTCAGATTCTCCTGGGGCTCTGAGGTGATCGGTCTCAGAGGGTATGGAGAAGGGACCCTCAGGTTTGGGAGTTGGAGGCTGCAGCTCAGCCTCTGTTTTGCAGCCAGGGTCAGTAAAATTCAACTGTTGTTTCTCTGTTGTCCCATCCCGCTTCTCTGCCTTCTGCCCTGATGACTGGGCAATGCCACCAGCCACAGGAACTCAGTTTCTCCAGACAGGATTGGTTAGGGAACTTGCTGCTCCTTCTCTCCTCCCTCTCCTCCTACAGGGAGCTCCATTGGCTGCAAGAGGCAGCTTCTTTATTTTTCCCAGTCCACTGCGTGACACCCGGGTTTCTGACCTGTGGTAGCTCTTATGCGCAGATCCCACGCTCAGGTGCGCTGATGTGCATTTTGGTTGTTTTTTTTGTTGTTGCTCTTGTTGAGTTTTAGATGTTCAGCTTGTTGTTGTTTCAAGAGGAGTGATCTGGGGATGTCTCTCATTCTGCTATGTTTTTGCAAAGTCCCTTCCCCAGTATTTAGAATTTTTTTTTTGACAAAATCAGTTCTTTGGCCACTTATCTTAGCAACTACGTGCTGTTAAAGACCTTTCAGAACCCCAGTAAAATGCTTCTCTCTTGAGCTCATTTACTTCCCACCCCGAGTAATTGCTGGGGATGAGAAGTGGTGGTGGAGGTGGGGAGGGTAGAAGAGTTGTGATAAAAAATATGTGGGATATCACTAGATATCGCTAGTGTAGGGCAATGTTCCAAATTGACTGTGCATCAGAATCACCTGGGAACCAGAATATCCAGAGTAGGGGCCTGAGAACCTATATATTTCAAAGTTTTCTGAAGTGATTCTGATGAATAGCCAGTGTCTTCATTGTTCTCTAACACTTCTGAAAGTTTAATTTATATACAAGATTTTGCATTTCTAATAAGTTCTCTAGTGCTGCTGGTCAGAAGACTAAACAAGACTCTAAGGTAATGATTTTTAGCATGTGATCACTGGCCAGTGCCATCACCTGCAAACTTGTTAGAAATACAAATTCTCAGTTTCCACTTTGGATCTACTGAATCTAAAACTCCAGGTTTGGGCCCAGCAGCCTGTGTTCCAACAATCCTTGAGGGTGATTCTGATGCTCGCCAAAGTATGAACCACTGCTATGAATACTACCAGTAATAAGGTACAGGAGAGTAATGCAGTGCATTTGAAAAACTTGAATTCAAATCTCAGCTCTGTCTTTACTCTCCCTGGACCTTAATTTTCTCATCTATAAAATGGTGATAGAATTAATATACATTAATTCAACAAATATTTATTTTTCCAGGCATTTCATTAGGTGTTGAGAATATGTAACGATGAGTAAGATACATTCTCTTCCCTTGAGGAACTCCCTGTTGCCTTGCTTAATGAACAAGTTTATTGTGGATCTTATATGAGATAGTGTATCTGAAAATGCTCTGTGAACTATAAGGTATGTTGCCAATATTAGTTAAGGTTCTGATCAAATCCTGCTCTTTTTTCTTACATCTTGCATTCATAGTAGTTCTCTGTAGTCCTTAAACTTTAGCAGACATTCCACTAGTAAAAGCTGAAAAAGTGAATTAAAACAATAAAACTATTTTACAGTTATCCTGTGCTTCATTCTTTTAGGAGTCCTTTTACTTCTATTATCTCTTTTAATTGTCATAACTTTGTGAGATAGTCTAGGTAGGTATGATTATCTTCATTTGGCAGATGCAGAATCTGATAGTCAATGAAGAGGTCCACCCTGGATCACAGTACTGATCAATGGCAGAGCCATAACTATAATCCAGATCTCATGACTCCTAGGTCAATCCTCTTTCCCCTATACCATGCCAACTGATAAAGTAAGAGTTATGTCAGATATCTACTACATGCTAATTAGGTTACTTCAGGCACAGATGTGAAACAAGCTGAAGCCTTCTTTAAAAATCTTAAATTTGTCCAGCTTTTACTCATCTGCTTGAGTTAAAGATTATAGCAACTGTCAGAGAAACATAGCTAAACTCCTCTGTTGAATTTCTATGTATCAGAAGCCTTATCAACTGCTAGCAGGCAGTTAGATTACATATGCATTTCACAAATCAAAGGTTTGCATTAGATAGCTACATTAGGAAACTATACTTATTCTTGCATCTTTGAAGCCCTTTAGAAAGGGTCATAATTAAAACATATTTTTTTAATACAAGCTGAGACATGAGGCTTCCTCTTCTCTGTTGAATTTTTGGGTTTTTGACACATAGCTTAATTTTCAGAGTAAGTGAGTGTTTCAACTTTGGACAACCACAGTTATTGGGACTTACACCTTAATGCAGATATTTCCTATTTGAAAGTATATGTTAGAGAATAAAATATTTTGCTTGGACAGAAAAAACTGAAGGATAAAATATATTTGTTTTCTTAAGAGGATGTTTTTTAAATAAGTTCTGGACAGAGTTTTCTTCATATAATAGGCAGAACAAATAGCTATCTGATTGGATCTTGAGGGCAATTCTGCATTTTTCCATTCCAGCTTCCCCATCCCTCCCATAAAAATCTTACACCCATACCACTACACACAGGTAATTCCTCATCACCCAAAATTCTGTTTAAAGTTCCCCTGTTAGATATATATTCCTTTGAGACTTCCTGCATCATAGACTGTGCTTCACTGACTGGTACTTTCATTCAGCATTGTGCCCTGTCCCATTGTTTGCACTATGTTTTGGATTCTCCATATACCCAATGATCCAGGAAACAAATGTTACACAAATATTTCAAACTTGATAAATTGAGCTATAATAAATATATAGTTGAAGACATAGGGACACAGATTGGCACAGGAGCAATTTCTTATTGTTAATAAAGAGTTTAGACAAGGAGATAGAGGGAAAAAAAAGAATCATGTTCCAAGCTGAAACCTAACAGAATTATTTTAACAACATCATTTATGTTATTAACATTTTTTAAGAAAGAAAAGAAGAAAGCATAGTCTGGTAAAAACATCTTTGTATTAGAGTTGGGAGTCAGAAAACCTGGGTTTCAGTCACAGCTCTATGAAGTTGCTGTTCAAGCTATAAGCCAGTCATTCAACCTTTCAGGGCATCAGTTTTCACATCTGTGAAATGGAGGAAAATATTATTGTTCTAACTATATCATAGGTGTTAAAAGATAATTTGCAAAAAAATGGTTAGTTAGGACTATTGCATCTTGGAAAAGAACAAAGTGGAAAAACTCACATTTTCCAATTTCAAAACTTACCACAAGTTTACAGTGTGGCACCGGCATAAAGGCAGACATATAGATTAATGGAATAAAATTGAAAGTCTAGAAATAAACCCTCACATTTATAGCTAATTATTTTCAAAAAGAGTGCCAAGACAATTCAATGAGGAAAAAATAGTCTTTTCAACAAATGGTGCTAAGGACAACTCAATAGCCACACACACACAAAAATAAATATAAAAAGTTAAACCCTTACCTCACACCATATAAAAATTAACTCGAAATGATCACAGGCCTAAATGTAAGAGCAAAAATATAAAACTTTTAGAAAAAAACGTGTGTAAGTCTCGAATTGAAATTAGGCAATGATTTCTTAGATAGGACACCAAAAGTACAAGTACCCAAAGTAAAAACAGAGAAATCAGACTTCGTCAAAATTAAAATTTTTTGTTCTACAGATACGACCAAGAAAATAGAAATAGAACTCATAGAATGGGAAGAATATTTGGAAATTATATTTGATTAGAGATTTACATCTAAAACATACATAAACAAATATTTTAAATCAAAAGTAAAAAATAGTCTGAGTAAAAATGTGCAAAGGATTTGAATAGATATTTTTTCCAAGGAAGACATACAAATGACCAATAAGCCTATAAAAAGATGCTCAACATAATTAGCAAATTAAATCCACAATGAAATGCCATCTAAAAATCAAAACCACAATGAGATATCATCTCACACCTGTTCAAATGGCTATTATCGATAGGACAAGTAATAACAAGTGTTGGAGAGGATGTGGAGAAAAAGGAATCCTCATACACTGCTGGCGGGACTGTAAATTGGTACAGCCACTTTGGAAAACAGTATGGAGTTTCCTCAAAAAGTTAAGAATTGATGTACCAAAAAAAAAGAAAAAAAGAAAAGAAAAAGAATTGATGTACCGTATAATCGAGCAATCCCTCTATTGGGTATTTATCTCAAAGTCTTGAAAACATATATCCAAAAAGATATATGCACACTAATGTTCATAGCAGCATTATTCATGGTAGCCAGAATGTGAATACTGAAGACCTGAGGAAAGCCGCCAAGGCCATCAGCAGAGCCAGAGTAATGATCTGCCAGCTGGAAGTGACTGCAGCAACTTCTCTGGAAGCCCTAACAATGGCTCACCGCAGTGGAGGTGATTTCACGTATTTCTCATTCTTTCTGTAAAAGCTTTTATCAATGTCTTAATTACAGTTAACCTTTTAAGCAAAGCAAGGATTTTTCTGTAGTGAAATATTCTTTCTCCCATCTGTGAGATTCACTGACTTCCTCTATTTCTTGATCATGTTAGAAAACCTTACAAATAGGGTAAAAATAATGTGAGTAGCATTTATATATGCCTTACTATTGAACTGTATACTTGAAACTTACTGGATTTAATCAATGTCACCATAATAAAAATAAATAAATAAAAGAAATAACTCAGAATAAAATTGAGAACCATATGATTTCACTCATATGTGGAATATAAAACCGAAGGCAACAAATGGACAAGACAAACAAAAACTCGTAGACACAGGACAACAGTTTAGTGGTTACCAGAGGCAAAGGGGGGAGGAAAGAAGGTAGATAAAAGTAAAGGGGGTCAAATATATGGTTATGGAAGGAGATTTGACTTTGGGTGGTGATATACAGATGATATATTATTTATTTGTATACTTGAAACCTATATAATTGTATTAACCAATGTCACCTCAATAAATTTAATTAAAAATAATAATAAAAAATAAAACAACAATGAGATACCACTTCACACCCATTAGGATAACAACAATCAAAATTAAATAATCAAAAAGACAGATATTAACAAGTGTTGGCGAGGATATGGAGAAATTAGAATACTCACAAACTGTTCATGGGAATGTAAAATGGTGTATCTAGAAACAGCCTAAAAATATAGAAACATGGAATTACTATATGACCCAACAATTCTACTCGTGGGTGTATGCTCCAGAGAAATGAAAACATGTTCACAGGAAAACCTGTTTGCAAGTGTTCATAGCAACATTATTCATAATAGTCAAAAAGTGGAAAAAAAAAAACCCCAAATGCCCGCCAATGGATGAATGGATAAACAAAATGTGCTATATTCATGCAATGGAATATCATTCTGTTATAGAAAGTAATTATGTACTTATACATAGTACAACACTGATTAACTATGAAAAAAATATGGCAAATGAAAGAAGCCAGGAACAAAACCGTTTGATTCCATGTATACCAAATGTCCAGAATAGGCAAATCCATAGTGACAGAATCCAAGTGTTGCCTAGGGTTGGAGATTTGGCGAGAAATGGGGAGTTACTGCTAATATGTTTGGGATTTCTTTTTAGGGTGATGAGAATTTTCTAAAATTGATATGACAGTTGCACAACTCTGTAAATATACTAAAAAACTATTGAGTTGTATGCTTTAAATGGGTTAATTATATGGTATGTGGATTATACACAATAAAATTGTTATTATAAAAATGTTTTTACTTTAAAGATTTTCATATTCAGTAACAAGGTTCATGTAGAAATTACAATGTACATTTATCAACTAAATATAGTATAAATCACAGTTTGCAATTCTTTACTGTTTTAAAAGTTTTTCTTTATTAAAATCTAGTTAACATACAATATTATATTAGTTTCAGGTGTACACCATAGTTATTCAACATTTATATATCTAAAGAAGTGATTAGCATAATAAATCTAGTAACCATCTGACACTGTTATTACAATATTATTGACCATATTCCCTATACTGTATATTGCGTTTCCATAACTTCTTTATTTTATTGTTCTGAATTTTAAACAAACTCTCCAAGTAGTCACATAGAATAACAGAATTGAAATTAAAACATTATAGAGGAGTGACGTCAGAAACATGGTGGAGTAAGAGATGTACCCGGATCTCTCCCCTTGAAATAACAGTAAGCCGAACATCTAAAACTCAACAAAAAACACCCAAACTGCACACCAGCAAGTCTGAGCGTGGGATCTGCACATAAAAGCTACCACAGGTCAGAACTCTGGGAGTCAGGCGGTGGACTGGGAGAAACAAAGAAGCTGCCTCTCGCAGCTGCCAGAGCTCCCTGTAGGAGGAGGGGTAAGGCAGAAGGTGAGGTGACTTCCTTGAACAGCCATGCCTGAGAGTGCTGTGAGCTCCACACTGCTGGCAGAAAGTGCCCAGTCATCAGGGCAGAGGGCAGAAAAATGGGGATGGAAGAAAAGCAAAGATGGCAGAGAAATAATAGTTGATTTTTACCAGCCATGGTTGTAAAATCACGATTGAGCCACAGCCCCTATTCCCCAACTCAGAAGGCCCCTCCACTCATACACTCTGAGAAGGAATGCTGTGGAGCCCCAGGGGAATCTGAGCAAATGCTATAGAAACTATTGCTAACACTGACAGGAACTGAGACTGAGGGTAGTTAGCATGAGTAAACATCTACAAGAAAAAGAAAAGACATTATTAAGACTTTCTATAAAGCAGAGATCCAAGAGGATTAGATGCTATCTACTGGAAAACAAAAGCAAAACACCTTCTTTGCAACAGGCTAAGGTCCATTATATTATAAAACTTCTTTCTGGAAAAACAACAGAATACACTTCCATTAATATACAGGTGGAGAAACAGTCCATTAAACACCATGAACAACCAAGGTGACAAGGCATCTCAGAAAGAAAGAAAAAAATCTTCAGAAAATGAGCTTATAGAGAAATATGTAACTTAAATGACAGAGAATCCAGGATGGAACTTGGAATTCAAGAAGTCAACAGAACATCCAATTATCTCAACCCAAAAAGGCCTTCACCAAGACACATCGTATTAAAATTATCAAAAATCAATGACAAAAACAGAATTCTCAGGGCAGCCAGGGAGAAGAAAATGGTAACATATAAAGGAAAACACATTAGATTATCATCAGACTTCTTGGCACAAACATTACAAACAAGAAAGGAGTGGAATCAAATATTCAAACTATTAAATGAAAGGAACTACTAGCCTAGAATAATATATCCAGCTAAGTTCTCCTTTAGATATGAAGGAGAAATAAAGACCTTTTCAGACATACAAAAATTAAGGAAATTCTCCACTACGAGGCCTGTATTATAGGAAATACTAGAAAGGGGCCAGCTCACCTAAAACAAAATAATTGAAACAAAAGACATATCAGGAGTAAGATGACTATCAGGCAAATATATATAAAACTATTCTTCACAGAAGATTCAGAACTGAAGTATGTAACATAAAACAAGTACCAGAGGCAAAACACACAAAAGCCAACCAAAATAAAGAAAACAGAAATACAAGGACGAGGAGACAATGGAAACACCGAGCTACCAGAAAGCAAAAGATAAAATGGCTATAAGAAGACCTCATATTTCAATAATCACCCTAAATGGAAATGGACCGAACTCAACAATAAAAAGAAACAGAGTTGCAGAATGGATCAAAAACCAAAATCCAACCATACGCAGCCTCCAGGAGACACATCTCAGCTCCAAAGACAAATATAGACTCAAAGTGAAAGAGTGGAAAATGATATTTTAAGAAAATGGCATTCTGAGAAAAGCAGGAGTAGCGGTATTCATATCGAATGAAATAGACTTCAGAATAAAAAAGGTAAAGAAAGATACTGAGGGATACTTCATAATGATAAAGTGAATCATGCACCAAGGAGACATAACACTTATTAATATCTATGCTCTCAATCAGGGAGCCCCAAAATATATAAAGCAATTACTAACAAAACTAAAGGGAAAAACAGATCAAAACACTATCATAGTAGGGGACCTAAATATTCCACTGTCAGATATGGACAGATCATCCAAACAGAAAATCAATAAGGAAATAACATCCTTAACTTCTTTTTTTAAATCAATTACCCACCCACACCAGCAAAGACCACATTTCGAGTCTCCACTTCCACCTTCTTTAGACTGTAATGAGCCATCACGACCCCCTCCTGGCAGGGGTCGCTGGACAGCTACTAGTGGTTTCAGAGAAGCTCAAATAGGAAGTCAGGCTTCCATCCCTGCTGGCTACTCAGGAAGTCAGTCTTCTAGTCCTTGGTGTCAGTCGAGTTTGGGGAGACTGCACTTCCATCCTCTACCCAGCAGTAATGAGGAGATCCACCCTCTCCTCAGTGGAGTACAGTCAGGGCAGACATTCACCGCCACCTAGTGGCAGTAAGGACACGCTTTTTACCCATAGTTTCAGTAGAGGTCATGAGGTAGCACTAACGAGGCACTCATAATGACTCCTTGAGCAGTGTCAGCAATTCCAGCTCATGGTTCTTTGAGGTTAATAAAATTGGCCAACACCTGGATAGACTCACTAAAGAGAAAAGAGAAAAGACACAAATACACAAAATCAGGGAAGAAACGGGGAAAATTATGACAGACATTGCAGAAATACAGAGGATCATACAGGAATATTATGAAAAAGTATATAACACCAAATTTAATAATCTAGAAGAATAGTACTGTACTTAAAAAATACAACCTTCCTAGACTGAATCAAGACAAACTGGAAAATCTAAACAGACTGCTGAGCAGTATGGAAATTGAAACAATAAACCTAGTAGAAATTGAAATGATCATCAAAAACCTCTCAAAAAGTAAAAGTCCAGGACCAAATGGCCTCACTAGTGAATTCTACCTAACATTCAGAGAAGATTTAATACTTATTCTCCTCAAACTCTTCCAAAAAATTGAAGAGGAGATAATACTTCCCAACACATTGTATGAGACCAATATTAATACCATACCAAAACCTGGTAAAGATAACAGAAATAAAGAAAATTATAGACCAATATCTCTCATGAACACAGATGCAAAAATCCTAAATAAAATACAACCAAATAT